>NW_010167542.1:65690-75175 GCF_000695765.1 Mesitornis unicolor
AAGTGGTGTTTTGCTGAGGACTGTGCGTTACTGAGATAGGGATGACACAGCTGAAGATGGGTGTTGATGGGAGCCCAGCCCAAAATATTTGTCCTTTTTGGATTGCTGAGCTCCTCAATCTGGTAGCAAGAGGGACCCCAACCCAAAGAGTATCCCCAAGTCTTTTCTCAGCCAAAAGGGACCCACAGCTTTTACATGAGGACCCCAAACCCTTACACCAGGGGAGCCCCAATCCTTGGCCATGTATGAGTTTGCCCAGCCTGTGGCTGCCTTGTCCCCGGTCCAGGAACGATTCAGCTCATTGCAAACCTCATGGAAACCATTTGGGGGCCTCCACTTTGCCTCTGCAGTGATGCTGGGATGTGCAGATGTTGCGTGCAGTGTCGTGTTTGGCCGTGGAGGTCCCCTGGGTGCATGGGTCCTGTCCCACCAACGGGGCTGGAGCAAGGGGACAGAGCTGCCCAAACTCATGCTGGACCCAGGCTGCTGTACGCGCGTGTAAGCACATGTGTAAACACGTGTGTAAGCATGTGAGTGCACGCGTGTGCATCCACACTGTCCCCACCGCTATGGCAGCACTGGCTTTAGGGAGTCACTTTGCTGGCTGCCTCCATTGGGGTCATTTAAGGTTAAAGAAGGTGGATTTGGCAGGAAAAGATCTCACTTGTCGGAGAGTTGAGGATCACTTCCCAACGATAAAAGGGAGTTTTTGCAGAGGAAAGCCCAAATGAAACCCACACAGAAATCTGCGCCCAGGTACACGGTGTCAGCTGTCACAGCATCGCGAGATGCGGGGATGCAGCCCCAGACAACTTGACAGTTGACAGCGCTGACAGGGAACAACTTGAGAACATTGTCTGCAGGGAGACCCCCAACGCAGCTCCAAGCGTTGGCTGCTCTGAAGTTGTTCAATAAATCGCTGGATTTAAGGCCAGTAGAGATCATTCAATCATCCTGGTGACCTCGTCCATCACAGTTCCCACCTTGTGCTGGGAACTGTGGAGATGGGGGTCATTAGAGCCGTTTCAGTGGTACCTGGCAGTGCCACAGATGGAAACGCCATGGCAATCCTTGAAGAATTTAGCAAAAAGAAAAGAGTGGCTTGGAATTTGTAGCAAAAGGGTGGAAAAGCAGAGCTGGGCTGTTAGGGAGCCAGAGTAAAAAGAGAATAAACCCTTACGAAGTCTCAGGCCTGGGTCTGTTGCCACTCTTGAGCCCAGGTTTTGCTTTTTTTTAGTGGGACCTGCTCCTGGGTACCGCTCCTGCTCATTCCTCCACTTCCCCATCCTTACATCAGGACAAGAAATGTTTCCTCCAAGCTGTATTATTCCTACATTAACTTTCTTGTTACAGGACATTGGGCAGGATGAGGACCATGGTAAATGAAGCAATGTAAAACCAGAGCTCAAGGCAAGTAGAAATCTGCCCATCTGTAGCTCCAAAGCTCAAACATCTCCTTAAACCAGGCTGCAATTTCATGAATCTCTGCTCTGCACTATTTGAATTTGCTTTATATTGTGCTTGGAGGGCTCTAGATGCCAAGGACTGCGTTACTATTATTATATACCCATGTATGTGCGTGCCTGCGTGCCAGCTCAGGTGTCTATCGGTCGGAATAAATTACGGAGAAAAGGCAAAAGGAAACGCTGCGTTTCATTAAAGCCCCGCTTTTCATTTGCACTGGGAGTTTCTCCGGTTAGAAGTCAAACTGCACACCCGCCACTTGCTAATTGCGCTTTTTCAGAATCAAAGGCTTTAGCCAAAGGGATAAATATATAAAATTGTCGGGAAGGAAACATTTTCTTCTTGAATTCCAAGTGCAAACTGAACAAATACAGACTTCTTTTGATTAAAAAAAAGCAGCAGAAACAGATATCTGATCTCTGTGGCTAAAGGCGGCTTGAAACAAGAAAAAGACTCGCTGATCAGGCCAGGAGGACTGTTGTAAGTGACTGAAATTACATTAGGAAAATCATGGCCCTGTTTTCTTCTGTAAGTGTCTCATGTTGTTTCAGTCTCTTTTCAGGTAACTCAGTCGCTGGGATATTTGTTCAATCGCTGCTTTTCTCCCCATTTCTTGGATCACTGTGCCAAAGGCACCAGCAAAGAGCATTGATAAGCCAAACCACAGCGTCTGGGCATCCCAACTGCAAGATCTCCCACACCCCATCCACCCACCTCCTTTATTTCCTTTTATTTCCTTTGATTTTTCTTATTTTCCCAGCCAAATCGTGGCCATTCCTCACTCCTTAGGCCCTGGGATGGAGTCACGCATTGTTAACCCTCACTTTCATGATTTATTTGGAGCACTGAGGTGTGAGGACCAGAGAGCATCCTCATTCCATCCCATATCAGTGCTGTTTAATCACCCATTTTAATGGGAAGGGGGGGGGCAGTACTTATTGGGTGAGAGGACATGGGGGTTTATTTATCTTTAAAAAAAAAAAGATGTGATTACAAAATAAATAAATAACAAGAAAAAACAACCTCTCTACTGGAAACTCTGCAGCTTTTTTGCAGAAATGACTGTGAAATTTATGGAACGGCAGCAAAATTGAATGAGATTAGGAAGAAAAGGGCCTGTCTATTTATGTGAAGAGTTTTCAGAGTTATCATAATTAATTATAACAAACATTTCACAATGCACATTAAATCTCAGGCTTCGAGGCTTAGACTGGTTCTAACACTCCAGCTCGGGATGAGGGGCTGAGCTGCCAGGGGCTTCCTCGCTGCATCCATCCTCATCAGCAGGACCACAGCAGCGGTGTAACGTGGTGCAGAATGCAACCCTGCTCCTTCACCTGAGTGCCGAAATGAAGCCAGAAATGCAGTAAAAACCCTCATATTGGTTAAAAATGTATTAGGCAGGATTTGTTTAAAGGAGTAGAACTTGATCTGTGCATCCCACTATCTCCTCGCAGCAGGATCCATCCCAGGTATGCATGGGGAAACGCAGCATCCAGGAGGTAAATAAACCCAGGGCAGGGTCCAAAATGTCTCACGCAGATCTGGGGGGCTCCAGGAATTAACGGTGGGCGCAGCTTTGCCTCCCTCGCCTCTTCCCACAAGCTCTGAGGGTGATGGATGTGCGCCAATGACTACAGTACCACTTGTTAAGATTTAAGTAGGGACCAGTGGCTGCGGATCAGGTCCCATCTGCAGCTCTGGACAAATGTGAAGTTCCACCACAAAGACATCCATGGAGGAGCCCCAGCTTGCAAAAAAATGTGGCACTGGGGACCCTGTGGCACTTTAGACACCCCATGACAGACACAGCCCCAGCACAGCATCCCTTGGCCAGCAGCAACCCGCGGCTGTGGCCCCACTCCAAACGGACTCTGGTCCCACCGCTGATTTGCAGCTGCCTGCAGGCCTTGGCCCACTGTGCCAGGAGGTAAATCATGAGATGGTTTTGTGCTTTCAGCAAAAATGAGAAAGGAAAAGAAAGGAAGATGGAATAATGAAAAAAAATTTCCTTCTGCCCCCCAGCACAGCAATAAACTGCTGTGGAGCGGTGACTGCTGTGGGCTGCTGCGCCAGGAGGGATGCCAAGGACACCCAGCACCAGTTACTGATACACTGCAACACTGAGAGCAGGGGGACATCCCCCAGGTGGGATGTGGGACCCCACAGCAAAGGCAGTGCTGGGAGAGCTGGAGGAGCCCCAGGTTTAGGGTGGCCCCCGCTTTCCTGCGACTTTGGTAGTGTGGAGTCATTTGATTTCCACAGCGTTAAGTGATTTGAGTTTGGCTTCTAATGCTAAAATAAATATTTTAATTCAATATGCATAACAAGGTTGATATTACAATTTACAGGGCTCATCTGAACAGCGTGCTTTAACCATCTGGGGAAAATAATGGTGCAGAGCCCAGAGGGAAACCCCAAAACTCCAGCTCTGTGCACCAATAGTGACGATTGACAAAAATACTCCTAGAGTTTATTGTAATTTTTAGACCCTTCTGTGAAACCCAGGGGACAGAAGGACAAAGTGGGGACAGACTGACCAGGGCCAGGATGGCCCAGGGCATTTTTGGGGGGCATTTTTTACCATTTCCAGCTACTCAATGGCATCAACGGTGCTGGTAAAAGGAGTGGTGTTATTTATCTTAAAACCCAATGCTGGGCCATGTCCTTGGTTCGCAGATCGGAGGGGTTTGGGTTAAAAAGCTCATTTGGGTGCAAGATTTGATTTTAAGCAAGGTTATGAATTCAGCCGCCAGCCAAGGGTACCCACAGGACCACCAGAAAAAATAGAAAAGGCAAGAAATACAGAGCTAAATTCCTCCCCAGACCAGGGACTACCTCGATATTTAAGAAAAGGAAAAAAAGAGAAAAAAAAAAGCCAAGTTATGCCAATGCAGTTCCACTGAAAATTTTTACTTAATCCACTACCATGATTGAGCCAGATGGATAAAATTAAACCTACTGGGGAAGAGCCCCACGTGCTTTTCTTCATTTGCAACCAATATATCAACTCAGCCTTCTTGCATGGATTATGAAGCACAAATCTTCATGCTTTCAGAGCCCAGAAAGAAAGAAATGATGGTATAGAATTAATATAAATACTGAGGGAAATCACATAGCCTGTCATTTAAAGAAGAAATTTTTATACAGCAGAAAAACCGGCAGGTCCATCACAGCACTGCTGGTCCCCAGCTGGAAAAAAAGATAAAAATCATTAGACAGGACCTAGGAATCATAAGACTGATGCAAAATCATGACATTTTTAAAATGGAGATGAAATCGCACCCTTCGATACATGCCCCATGCTCCCCCGCTGCATGGCAGAGCAGCGGTGCTGGGGGCCGCAGGGATTATTGCTGGCTAAATCCAGGGCTTGCGCTTACATCTGAAAAGCCATGGTTTTGCATCGTCACTTCAAATGCTGGCTTAAATATATGGGTTTTTTTGTGTATATATGTATTTATATCCCCACCATCCCATTCTTGCGGGGCCCAGGGAGGGTTACAGAGTGATCCCCACCTCCCCCTCCCAAACCCGTGATGGAAACGGCGCTGCCGCCCACTCCTCATCCTGCCCCTCTTATGCATTTTGGCAGAGGAACATCATTGACTCATGTCATAAATCAAATATTTCTGCTCGCGAAGCTCCAGCCAGGCTTTGAACGCTGTCATTAGGGCTTGGGGACACCCTGTCCCGGCCGGCCGGGCTCCCACCCAAACCCTCCCTTCCAAATTGCATTGGCAGAGGGGTGATGTGCGGGCTGGTGGCAGTGCTGGGTATGGGACTGTCCCCCCCTCAAAGTCACATCTGCTGCAGCAGCAACAAAGGGGGCTTTTAAGTGGTTTCTGAGGTGCTTAGATGTAAAATAAACATTAAAACCCAGCCGAGCACAAGGAATTGCTGCAGGGGCAAAATCAGGAGGGGTCTGCAACCCCAGCCCCCTGAGTCCCCCTCACCTTCCCATCTGCAACGATGGCTGGGCCTCATCCAGTTTGGAGGATCGCCTCATTTTGGAGGATCGCCATAGCCTGCGTTCTCAGCAGCAGACTCCAGACCTCTGCTCTTGTCCCCTTGTCCCTGAGGATGGTGTGGCCAAATCCATTGCGGGGCTGAGCACCATGTCCTTCCTCAAGCACCGGCACCAATGGGAGCCTCTGCCAGCACCAACAGGTCCTCCATGAGAGGCTCCTTTAGAAAAATTCCAGCCCCAAGGGTCTAAAAGCAAGTTAGGGACAGGGTTAAAAAACAAACCATAAATGAATTTAATTAGAGCTTAATTGGATTCTCCACAGCGGAGAAAGCTGCTGCTTCCCAGCAAGTGCCCCCTGCAGCAGCCGATGAGTCAACCCACTCGCCCAGTTACACCAGTGCTGGGGGAGGCAGGGCTCTCCTTACATCACCACAGCCCAGGGCACGTCCCTGCATCCTCACCAAGCCTGGGCCAGCCATGATCCATGGGGTGATGGACATGGGGTGCTGCAGAAGGAGCATCTTGTGATCTTGTGATCTCCATGGGACAAGAAAGCAACCAAAAATGATGGGGAATAAACCCTAGAGCTGAAATCATCACCTCTGGCGAGGGGCTCAGGCACAAGAAGGGTCCACGCTTGTATTTGATTCCTTCACACAGTGGATGTGACCCTTCGGATGGGTAGGAGATGCCCATGGGTAGGGTCACAGCAGTGTCCCCACAGATGGGATTTATTGTCACGCATGGGCCAGCCCTCACCCCTGCGTCTCTCAGTCTCTTCCAGTCACCATCAGCCCTCTCCATCACATCCCCACGCCATCTCCAACCAATCTCTCCCAACCAGGAGGGTTTGGCTGCCTCCTGCTTCCCCCGATTGACCCACACTGGCTACAAATAAAAAAATCTATGGAGCAAAGCTGCATTAAATCAATGAGCCAACATGCCTGCTGCTAAGATAAGCACAGCTACCAGGGTCCGTCTTTAGTGCCGGAGGATTCTCAGAGCCAGAAAACCCAGGGAGACTCATTAGGAGAAGCGGCACTTCTGGCTGGATTTACCAAGAGTCTCTCTCCAGCCTCTGCGCACCCCTTTTTCGCTGCGGGAAGCCCTGCCCTTGCTCTGATCTGGTATGCGGCATGCGGAGCCCATAAGGCTTTCAAAAATAATGTGCTATTAAAATAGTTTTAATCAGGATTCCTCCAGTCAAGGCGCAGCTGCCAGAGATCCTGCTGTCTTTGGCAGAAAGGAGCTTGGAGAAATTAGGCAGTGGTGGGAGGGAAGCGATTTCAAAAAGCCCGACTCCATCAAGGTGGACCTGGAGTTTTTCGCAAGGTTTGGACCCAGGAGGAGAAACTCAGCCTGGCTATAAGACATAATCAGATTAAGAGATGAGGATCCAACTGTGGTTCCTGTCCTCGCTGAAGGTTTTCTCTGTGATCTCGGGCAGGTCACATAATTTCTCTGTGCCTCAAGTTTCCCAGTAATCAAATAAAGCTTTTACAACTCTTTTCTGCTGCCCTGCCTCCCTCTTGGGAGTCAAGGCTGTCTTGGGTGTTGGCAGAGCAGTGTTTTGATCTCAGCCTTGGCATTTTGGTGAAAACAAGGAGGAAAAATCACCTCTGAGCCAAAAGCACATGGGCGGGCAGAGAGCTGATGGGACCCTTTCAGAAATGAACCCTGGAGGCAGCATTTTGAGGCGCAATCCTTAGGACTGGTGATTCCAGCTCTCTTTTGGTACCTGGGGAAGGCAGCAGGACCAGTACTCATCCCGGAGTCAGTGTTCAAGAGCAGTGGGTGCTCCAAAACACCCATTCCAGCCAATGAGGCAATGGGCTCGACATTTTGGGGTCTCCTCTGTGTATTGGTGCTTTTGGCAAGATCAGCCTCCACGCCGTTGACTTTGGGGCCAAAGTGTGGCCATTGGTGGTCTCTTGCTGGAGAGCAAGGCTTTGCTTTGGTTTCTTGTCTGAAATCCAGTTTTGCTTATTATGGTCTGCGTATAGACCTATTTTGAGAAAAATCAGACCTCTGACATCCCCAGCATGTCACCCCTCTTAATTTTTCTTTTAAGGTCTCACCTGTGTCGCGTATGGATTCTCCAGGATATTGTAGGATCATTGGCATAAATCTGCCCTCAGCTGTGGGACCAAAAACTATGGGAGAATGAGAGAAATGGCCCAAAAGAGCTAGGGCAAGTCCTCAACAGCAGCACTGAGGATTTCGACGCTCTCCAGGCTCCTCTGACCCTGCAGGAACACAAAAATGAGTGGAAATTGAGATCAGAGCCACCAACAGACACCCCACGGGGAAGCACAGCTGGGGTCCCCAGCCCCCAGGAAATGGGGCATTTCAGGGACATTTTTAAAATTAAATTTAAAAATCTGAATTTTTAAACTGCCCTCTGGCTGAGGGTCATTCATTTGCCAGAATAAGGCTGAGCTCTCATTTTATTAGGGCAGGTATTAACCTTCTCCGCATGAAAGCCAAACCCACAGAGCAACCCATCCATAGGTGGGTGGAAGGAGGAGGAGGAGGGTGAGGCTGTTCAAATCCCTGGAAAAATATTTGGGAGCGGAGACCTGGAGCACACGGCAGCCCGAGCACGAGTGCGTTCGCTTCAAAAATAAACCAGATGGTTTATAGCCAAGAGAAACAGGCAAACAATGAATGGATGTGTTGGGAAAAGCCAACAAAAGCCAGACGTTCAGAATTGCTTGAATAACCTTAAAATACACTTCATTTTGTTGTTTTTTTTTTCTTTAATTCATAAATTACTATGAGTAGGTCTTTTTCTCCACTTCTAGCGATGCTGAAACTTCCAATCACTCTGCCTATTCCCATCCCAAATGTGGGCCACAGTGCCCCATTATCCCCTCCTTGCATTGCGGGAAAAAAATGTGGTTCAGCCTCAATTTTCTGAAAAACCCCCTCTCCCTTCCCCACATGCACCCCCACGGTGCAGTGCTCCCAGCTTAGCAGCCCCAAGCCGCAGCGCGATGCTTTGCTGGACAGGCATCTTCTCCAGGAGGTTCCGGCCCATCGCTGCATGGAAATGTGCGGTTACGGCCCCAGATTTAATTAAAGTGAAATATCCCGTGCCAACAGGAGCCCCGTTGTCTTTCAGGGTTGTCTCAATAATTATAAAGTGAATTGCATTTCTATCGCGCCTTTCATCCTCGGATCTCAAAGTGTTTTACAAGCGTTAATTAATTTCGCTTTCAAATGGCCTTTCCCTCTGATGTTGTATAAAAATTTAATAAACAGGTAATGGGAGAGGCAGGGATCTGCCCCAGGGCATGTGGCAAGGGACAACCCCCAAACCCTAGAGCTTGCAAGGCAGGACGGTGTCAAAAAAGAGGGAAAAAAGGTCTGAGATAGAGATTTGACCATTGTCGCACCCATCTGGGAGCTGGGACCCCTTGTGGGTCCTTGTGGGAACTGGGAAACCCAGGCTGGGAGCATCAACACATGACATAGTGAGGGAATTAAAACATATTGGGGGAAATCTCCAAATAGGGCTTTTTCTTTTTTCTTTTTTTTTTTTTTTTTAGCTTTAAAGACTAACAGTGACTGTCTCAAGCTGTGGTAATGTATTCAGGCAACACAACTGAGTCAGAGCTAATTGAATTTAAAAGCAGGTATTACATCTGTGCCTTCAGAGTGAGTACATCCTGAAAATCACTTCAGTGATGAAGTGTTTTACCCAACTACTACTTAATCTTTTTACATAGAAAGCAGAATTAACCCCGCTGCGCCGCCTTCATTAAGGGAAGCAAATTAAGTTACCTGGTGAGGTTCAAATGTGCTGCAAGTGGTAAAACTTCAGCTGAAGTTTCTTAAATCCAGAGGGACTTCTTTCTTTGGTTAAATCCGGCAAAGTGGTTTAAACCAGGTCAGGTATCTGGGTCGTGTTTTACTTTCCTTCGTTAAATCCGAGATGAAATAAGCACACCTGGCCCTGTGTATAAATACAAATACGATGAGAAATAGGTCAGCTTCCGCACTGCTCCCTCAGCCACCACCTGTACCTGCCCTGTTTTCCCCATTCCCA
>NW_010167543.1:0-1056 GCF_000695765.1 Mesitornis unicolor
CCAGAGCAGGATCACCTAGACTAGGTCACACAGGAACGCGTCCAGGTTGGTTTTGAATGTGTCCAGAGAAGGAGACTCCACAACCTCTCTGGGCAGCCTATTCCAGTGTTCTGTAACCCTCACAGTAAAAAAGTTTTTCCTCATGTTCACATGGAACCTCCTATGTTCCTGCTTGCACCCACTGCCCCTTGTCCTGTCACTGGAAATGAGAGAGAAGAGCCTGCCTCCTTCTCCTGACACTCGCCCTTTACAAATTTATAAACATTAATGAGGTCACCCCTCAGTCTCCTCTTCTCCAAGCTAAAGAGACCCAGCTCCCTCAGCCGCTCCTCATAAGGGAGATGCTCCACTCCCTCGATCATCCTTGCAGCCCTGCGCTGGACTCTTTCAAGCAACTCCCAGTCCTTCTTGAACTGAGGGGCCCAGAATTGAACACAATATTCCAAATGCAGTCTCAATCAATCCTAGACCCTTTGATGTCAGTGCAGGAGCCAGACATTTACCTTTTTGGAGCTGGGCTCCTGCCTGGCAGCAATGAAAATGCGGAGCCAACATTGGCTTCCTAGAGAAGCACAGAAGCGCAGAGGCCAAGGCTCTGTGGGGCTATGGACGTGCTTCCCAGGGAAGGTGTAGCCCCACAACAGCTTTCAGTTCTTGCCCCTTTGGTATTACAGCAGGACCCATTCATTTGCAGTTACAGAGCCGTGCTCGGGATGTCAACTAACAAAAAAGGGGCAAAAATGTCGGCTGCCCAGCCAAACGCAGAAGTGTTCAGCCCAAGGCTTTGTGAGTCTACAGATGTGCTTCCCAGAAAAGTTAAGGTCCAGATACAGCCATCAGTCCTAGGATCTTTGGTGTGGCACAACAGCTTCACCGTTTCCAAAATTTGCCTCCAGGCTTTTTTGGTAGCTGTTCGGAGCCTGGCTCCGAAATGGCAAAAGTTTGACACCGACACGCACATGAAACAGGCTAGGGCTGAAAGCTGTTGCTGGGTTTCACTTTCCCTGGGAAGTGCTTCTGTAGCCCAACAAATCCTTGGGCTCTGGGATTCTTTGC
>NW_010167543.1:1069-1316 GCF_000695765.1 Mesitornis unicolor
AATTTCTTGGCTGCTGGTCAGAGTCATCTCTCAAATGGAAACTGTCAAGCTCTTGTGCCACACCAAAGATGCTAGAACTGAAGGCTGTTGGTGGGTCTTAACTTTTCTGTGAAGCGCATCCATGGACCCCCAAAGCCTTGGGTTGTACGCTTCTGCGCTTGCCTGAACAGCCGACGTTTTCGCCCCAGTTTTTTTAACTGCCGTCCTGAGCCCGGGTCTGTAACTGCAAACGACCGGGTCCTGCTGT
>NW_010167544.1:0-5352 GCF_000695765.1 Mesitornis unicolor
TATATATATAGTATTTTGTTATCTTTAGAGGGAAACATATTATGTAGTTATTGATTAGTATTCATGTTAACATCTATATACAGCCACAAAATAATGAAGAGTAGCAGAGAGAAGAAGAAGAAAGAATACAACTGACTAAACCAGTATTTTAATATTCTTTTCCAGTGAGTCTCATAAGCTTATGACTATAACGCCAAATCAAAAGGGTAAGTGGCTCAAAAATCAAACAGTAATTGAGTTTTTACACTGTGTAACATTCAAATCAGAATATCGCATGCTATATGACACTTCAGAAAATTTGAAATTTTGTCATCTATCAGATCAGCTTGGTAATTAAGATTCAATTTGAGACCTACATTAGGGAATCTCATGGAATTTATTGACTAAAATGAAACTGCTTCAAGGCAGAACAGAATTAGAATGTCTCAAATCACTTGTAAATGTTGGGAGAGTAAATTGTGAAATATCATTACAATTAAAAGGTGCTGGTTACATGCTTCTCGATGCATCCACCAATTCCATTTCCTCATGACTGACTTAGAATATTCATTTAACTGCAGATCCTGATGTTTCACTGGACCTTCTCCAGGCACTTTAAAGGCATGGAACATTAGGGAGACACTGGTAGGATCAAACATTCAGAGAAGCCTTCATTCTTTAAAGTAAGTTATTATTGGAAGACACTTTTTCCAATATCTGCAAAGGTAGATTTTTTTTCTTAACATTTGCCTTTGAAATCTTAGTAATTTTTCAACTTTGAGATTTTGGAGTTCCAGATGCTTAGCAATTACGGTCCTTGGGAACTACACTTAGTATCAAAATGTCAGAATTAAATTCAAGTAAACTAATTTGGTGCCCTCTTATATGTACATTATCATTCAGTTTTAATTACATGACCTTGTACTAGCTTTTACCCATATCAAATCTATATTTGGTGAATGAAAATTTATTTGTATTACCTTTTATTTTTCTTAGATGGCTCCAAGGATTATTTGTTACACGTGATCCAAATTTTTGATTGAATGTAAAATTATTATTTTTGTAATAATTCATTAATCTCCTAATAATTAATCACAGAGGAAATCTTACTAAGGCGGTCTGATCATAGTGCCTGAATGCTGAGTTGATCCCAACAACATCTTTGTGAAACTAGATACTACTACAGTCTTCATCTGTACAGATTAGAGGTTTACAGATTGTGAAGGAAAAGTTATTAGATGTCCACTAATCTCAGCCCCAAGTTTGAGGCAGAGAAATTTTGATTTTTTTCTGGTCATGTAGAATTTTCACATAGAAATTCAAATGTGCAAAGTTATATCACAAATTAAATTTAGTGCAATTGTGAACCATCACCATTACTGTAAATTTAACTCTCGGTATCTTGTATTAGATATTCAGAATAGAAGGAATATGTATCATGAGTATTTATGAAAACATCGATTCACCAGGCTCAGATAAGAACTCGGAAAAAATGTGATTGTATTAGTTTCTTCAGGGTCTAATTCACTTGTTTTCAAAAGAAGAACATTCTTCTTTTTTCTACTAATATTTTTTGCTTAATTTCCACCACAAAAATCTGCAACAAATGAAACAGACTTATTAGAGAAAAGGAAGTAATCATTACAAAACTGCAGTATATTTCAGGAACACTGTACATCCTCTGCCTTAATGACATGAGAATCACGTGAAAATAATGTCACATGATCATAATATTCAATACTGAGTTTAAGAATATGTATTGTATTTCAATACATATTTCAGGTAGTATTTCAGGTAGGATGAGGTTAACAGCTATTATTCCTGTCAACTGATTGTACTTTTCACCAATATGATTTATATTATGTACTTTCCATAACTTTCAGTCACGGAAGAGTTAAGGTTGAAAGGGACCTCTGTAGGTCATCTGGTCCAACTTCTGGCCCTGACAAAGCAGAGTCACTGTTGCGAAAACGAGGAGAATAAATCCGGTCTGGTAAGGCCGGCACCGAATATGCGACAGACGCAAATCGGGAAACAAACAGTTATCGTTTATTTACAGCAACATTTACAGGTTCTTTTGGATTGCCGGTGATAAATTAATAAGCTACAGGTACACTAAAGGTTTTATAACTAATATAATACCAACAACAAAGCACTATGGAACACACAAATGCCAACACAACAACCAACAACTTGCCCACATTGAGCCTGGCCTTCTGGCAAATAGATAAGCCTGTTTGAACAGAAATACAGTGGAGCAAAACCAATACACTCAGGGAAGCCTAGAACTGCACCTGAGGAGAAAATATAGAATACACTCAGGGTATATGAGCCTGAGGATAAAATATAGAATACACTCAGGGTATATGAGCCTGAGTAGAAAATATCACTCAGTGTTAGCTGAGGTAAATAATCTTACCCACGAGGTGACCCAAGTGGTGGGGATGAAAAGGGAGCGAATTCATTAATCCGTTCAGTTCATCGGTGTAGTTCCGAGTTCATCTTGTCCCCATGTAAGTTACCTTGGCCAGCATTCCGACCAAGAGGGAAGGTTCTCATCACTCCATGGCTGGAGACGTAACTCCCCCCATTATAGCATGAATCTTAGGGGTTTTATTCCCTGATGTACGTGACAGCAGGCAAGAGGATGCCTGAGTGGACTCAAATTTCTGCATTACATCACCAGGGCATACATGCAGGTGGGGATGACTATAGACAATCTTATCAGTTATGTTAATGTCACAAAGTCTGTTAATTCACACCTGCATGGATAGAGGTAATGGCTCCTCTGCTTGGGGCAGAAACAAATGGGGGACTGGGACCATGAGGCCTCTGCCTCATTTCACACTCCTCCAGGCATCCAGATAACACCAGATATGGATCTAGTGATGGCTGCCACCTCGCCCAGTGCTTGCCACCTCCCCAGTGCTTGGTTTCATGCTTCCAGGCATTGCAACTACCTGGTGAACGTGCCTCAGACTTCGTGACTTTTTCTCTCTCTCTACAGTCACCTACAGCAAAAAACAACAAATGTGTTTGTTTGGAAATGGATATAAAAAAATGACTTCAAACTCTTATTAACTATTATGTTTGTTGCATTAAAAGAATATCTACATACATACATTTTGCTGAATCTTGAGTTCTAAAACATTTTGAGGGAAAGGAAAATAAATAATCTTAATTTTTATTAGATGTAATCATGGATTTGACAAATGTTCGCAATTAGAACAAGCTCTGGGTGAAACGTCTGTTCAGGATTTAAGTGAGACTTCATACATATTAAATAAATTATTTCTGTGATATGAGGAATAGAACCTTTATTTTCCTTCCAAAATAACATGAAAATGTTTTATATATGCACTGAAATACACTCCTAAAGCCTTCAAAATTACTTCTTTTAAATATTCAAATCCAACATAAGTGTCTTCATAAATTAGTCTTTTCCACTGCTACATACTACTAAAAATATGGCTCCTGAACTGGAAAACTTTAAGTGTGTAAATTTCTTTTTTTCTGGAAAGAAAACAAGCTCTTAACATACCAGCAGGCACAAGAGGCATCACAAGAGATGGATGAAGCCGGCAGATGTTTAAAGAGTGTCTCTGTTTAGGGCTCAGGGCAAACCTGAATGTAACAAGGAGTAGAATTTTTTTCTCTATTGTCTCCCATGCTCCCAGGAGAAGATAAAAAAAAAAATAAGGAAGAGATGCTTCACACAAGGTTGGAAGTTAAGACTGTAACAAGTTTAATGCAAACAAGAGGGGAAAGGAAAAAGGAATTAATAAGGGACAAAGGATATTTAACTATATATACAAAACCCAATCCCTCCTCAGTTTTTTAGACTGCAGCTGGAAAAGGGAGGGAACAATACCAATTTCTGACCACTCAGGGTCCTACAGATACCACCTGTCCTTCCCTAAGGCTGTTAACCCTTAAACCATAACAAAGGGGGACATCTGTCCAAAATCATGTGTCTCCCAGTCATAGGCATTATCCTGAAGCTGTGAAAATTCTAGATCCATTTCCTGCAAACCATCTGAATTACTCTTTGGTATTCAAAAATACACCATAGCAAAGAAGAAAGTGGCTTAGGTTTTAATCTTTGTTCTCAGTGATATTTGTGTATAGTCTTTTTGATGCTTATTTACTTCTTGGAGAAGAACTCAGGCACCATATTCTGAAGAATACATTCCTCAGATTTGACAGAAGCCTGAAAAATTTTGAACATTCCTTCTGGCTGTATGACCTTTGTATTCCCGTTTTCTCAGCTTCAGCAGAAGAATGATAACAAGCTGACAGTCTTCCTGCCTGTAATCTGCTTTGTTGGGCCCTGTGGTTGTGTTAGACGTTTGGGTTAGAAACTGAATGACATCAAACTGATGAGAAGATTGAACCATGTTATTAACTCCAGAATGAGTGTTCTTGCTGTTCCATCCAAATTACAGCCAAATTTTAAGTGTCAGTAACAGTCCAAACCTAGGTAAGAGACATATATTTCCTTTTAACAATAATAAAGCTGTGCTTACCTATTTGGCAATATGAGATATGAGAAGGTACTCACTGAATGCTGAAGCCAGCTGCCTGTGTAGCTAGTTGGTTCACTGCAGCCTTTCATAAAATTTAAGGCCATTTTTGCCTATACAATCAACTAGGGACAGCTGCAATAGCTTTGGTACACAATTCTGTAGGTGTTCAAGTTATGCCCTAGAGCTAGTCCCACCCAGTTTCAAGTCTATATATCATTGGATTTCCTTGGATTTCCTTAGTGACTGGTAGATGGCTCTTTGTGTTACATATCTGTAGAGCTTCTGGTATCAGTCATTCAACACCTGCAATATTAAGGCCTTTGCTTTCATAATGTGCTTGGACTGTACAGGTCCCTATGTTTCTTCATCAGCCTTCAACATGCAGCTTCCTGATAACATGACTACTTGCATGCTAGCTAAAAGTAGTCTTGCATACAATCTTGGATTAAGGTCACTGAATAGCCTACAATCATAATGGTCTACTAGAACATATCTATACAATGTTTTTATAACTATCCACCTGTTATTAATGCCTGCTAGTTTTAACATTATTATCAGAAGGATATTAACATATTTACAGCATAGTTCTGAGAAAACGGTATAAGGAGAAAGAGATAACAATTCACACAGCAGTAAAATATTACTTACAATTCACTAGTATATTGGACTTGGTGCTGAATTCAGTATTGTTTGTATGTGCTAGATAGGCACAGATATACACTCTTATATCAGACTTCCCACGATACACTTTTTTGTGACTCTCAGATCACTGAATCACACAGAATCACAGAAAGTTAGGAGTTGAAAGGGACCTCGACAGATCATCTAGTCCAACTCCTCTGCCAAA
>NW_010167545.1:0-7473 GCF_000695765.1 Mesitornis unicolor
CCTGAGGAACACCACTTGTAACTGGTCACCAACTAGATTTGGTTCCATTCACCACAACTCTCTGTGCTCAGCCATCCAGCCAGTTTTTGACCCAGCAAAGCATATGCCCGTCCAAGCCATGCCCAGCCAGCTTCTCCAGGAGGATGCTGTGGGAGACGGGGTCAAATACCTTACTAAAGTCCAGGTAGACAATGTCCACAGCCTTCCCCTCACCCACTAAGCAGGTCAACTTATCATAAAAGCAGGTAAGATTAGTTAAGCAGGACCTGCCCTTCCTGACCTCATGCTGACCGGGCCTGATCACTTGGTTGTCCTGCATTTCCAGTGTGATGGCATTCAAGATTATGTGTTCCATGATCTTTTCTGGCAGCAAGGTCAGATTGACAGGTCTGTAGTTCCCCTGGTCTTCCTTCCAGCCCTTCTTGTAGATGGGTATCACGTTTGCAAGTTTCCAATCAACTGGGACCTCCCTAGTTAGCCAGGACTGCTGATAAATGATGGAGAGTGGCTTGGCGGGCTCTTCTGCCCGCTCCCCCAGGACCCCGGGGGCAATGTTTCACTTTTTACCCCGCCCCATAGACTTGTGTATATCTAAGTGGTGTAGCAGGTCACTAACCATCTCCTCATGGATTATGGGGCTTCATTATGCTATCTATCTCTGTCTTTCTGCTCAGGGGACTGGGTACCCAGAGTACTACTGGTTTTCCTACTGAAGACTGAGGCAATGAAGGCATTAAGTACCTCAGCCTTTTCCTCATCCCTGGTCACTATGCTTCCCCCCACATCTACAAGAGGGGGTAGATTCTCCTTAGTCCTCCTTTTGTCGCTAATGTATTTATAGAAATCTTTTTTGTTGTCTTTAACACCACTAGCCAGATTAACTTCCAGCTGCACTTTGGCCCTTCTAACTTTCTCCCTGCACAGCCTCAGAGTAGCCATGTACTCCTCCTGAGTTGCCTGCCCCTTCTTCCATAGATCATAAACTAATCTCTAGGCAGTCACAGCATTCCCTAACATACATGGCCACCCCACCACCTTTCCTTCCTTGCCTATCCCTTCTGAAAAGCTTATACCCATCTATGGCAGCACTCCAGTTGTATGACCCATTCCACCATGTTTCTGTGATAGCTACTATATCATAGTTATCCCAATGGGCAATGGCTTCCAGTTCCACCATGGGTGCTGTATCTGCACCTACAGGGAGGAGCGGACACAAAACTGACCAGCTAGGTATTCCATCCCACATATGTCTGTGGGAACATAAAAGAATGAGGAAGTATGGCAATGCAGTAAGAGAACGACCCAGAAGTAAACCGCCTGGAAGAGGAAGTAAACCACCTGGAAGCGGAAGTAAACCAAACCGGAAAAAGGATGTGGGCGGTGACATGTGTGTAAGATAGTAACCAGTCATGTATTAGCTTAGACAATATGGACACATATGTAACCAATAGAAAAGTTTATGTAGGGTGACTAAGGGATTTTAGACTATAAAAGCAGAGCTTCTGATAGAATAAAGGTCTTCACTGTATAACTCTCATAGAGTTGTCTGGAGTCCGTTATGTGTCTCTCCCCCTCATATGTCATACTCAGTATAAAGCTGAGGGATCACAAGGGTCTCAACCCTTCCATCTTAGACCATTCTCTGCCCTCTGCTCTTCTTCTGCAATGGCCGAAGCCCAAGCAGAACCCTGCTAGTTTGTCTGCCTCCGATCCTGATCTGTATGTTCCTGACTCAAATTCCTGTATCCTGCTCCCACCTGCTGCTGGGGCCAGTCTAGGTCTTTTCCAGTGCCCTGCTCCACAGAATCTCTGGTGACATAATCGTCATTGGTTAGGGGTGTGGGGGGAAGGTTTTACATTCGTTTTATACATGTATTTGTACATATTGTATATATTCCATTATTTCCCTATTTACATTATTATCCTGTAGTATTATTATTATTGTTTTTATTAAATCCATTAGTTTTATTTTCCAACCCGTAAAGTCTCTCTCCCTTATTCTCTTTCTCTTTCCTTCTGGGGAGGGGAGAGGGATTAATAGAGAGAATTTGTCCAGGATTTAGTGGCCAGCCCTGCCCTAAACCATGACACATAAGAGTGACCACAAAATCCAATTTATTACAATTCCATTTGAATATCTTTTTCCCTACCTTCTTTGAACTAAAGACTGGAGGAATGGTCCCTATTTTTTAAGGTATTCCTACAAAATTCAGTCACCAATCTGGGAACAATTTTCTATAGGAAAACTTCTTCTATGCTTATGAAACTCAGTTAGCATAAAGTTATTTCAAAGCAACAACTGTGGACTTTAGCAGAGGGCCTTCTGTCAACATAAGGACAGAAGCATCCTGTCTTTAACACGACATTCAATCACACTAGATCAGGACTCTGTTTGATACAGAGTTTTCTTAAGTGATGACGAGCCCTTACCTTTAAAGGGGGGGTGAGGGGTGGCAATAACACTAGATGGAGCAGTAGAGCAGTTTTCCTCTGAAAATACAGACCATGGTCCTCTCAGTAGCACGTTTCGTTACATGGTGCTGATAGTTAAACCATTAGTTTAAACTTGCTTGCAACTTCTGCATTTTTATTTTGCAGTAATTATTTAACCATTGCAGAATATCTGGTGAAAATATCTAGTATTTTTTGCAAGTGTCTGGGCTCACAGGCCGCTTGTAGGTGCCCATAATCTACAGGCCAAGGAAGATACAGAACAGCCAAGTGAATCTGGTAGTTCTAAAATGCTTCTAAGAACAGTACGTTACCTGGTCCCTTTTCTAGTTTAAAGCATTCAACACATTTCATCAAAACTGATCCACTTCCCTCAGTCTCCTACATTTTTGCCATTGAAACATGTTTTCAGTTCATAAGCAGCAATACCTTTTCTAAATCGTGAGCAGCATATCTAATTGGGACAGCTTTTTAATCGACAACATTGTGTGACATGATGCAATGACTGGATGATACATCTTTTGTAATTCATTCCTTATAGGTACATGTTAGTCCCAGGATTAGGACCCCATTGCACCAGGTTTTATAAAGATGCATAACATCTCTCTTTACTGCCAAAAGACATGACTCTCTTTCTCTGGGATGACTACTAGCCAAAATGGATGCAGTACGAAAAATTTACTGAAGCTTCAGCTATCAGCCTGCTGCCAAACATAGCTGAAGAGTAAAGAGCATTGCTCAGTATAGTGGATGTAGCACAAAGCTCAATAAATTGCAAATGCTGCTTATTATTAGCTACCCTGCTCTAAGACTACATCTACTTAGCTCAAATGAAAAAAAAAACAACAAAAACCCTAAACACATGCACATCAGTTTTTTCACTAAAAGTACTGCCTCACTCCCTGCTCACAGTATTCTTCACCCTGACTTTAAGAGAGCTAGAAGTGAAAAAAAAAAAGTGTACAACTTAATAATGAAGAAAATAATGCTAGCAGTACATTCTCATCACCTCAGGAGTGCCCAATTTCTTAACTGTAAGATAGGAAATGTGCACAATAATGAATCTAGTCCCTCAACCATCTCCTTGCCCAGCCTCCTTCTGTTGCCACCAGTCTTTGTAACTCCCAGACATTTATCCCCTCTTTCTACTCTTTTCCTGCCCCTCAGTTGTCACTTCTCATTTATTTGTGTCAGGATACAATTTTATAATAGAACTATTATTCTGGTATAAATCCTGTCACAGAGTTGTTTCACTGTAGACTTAGCTGTAGCTTTTCCCTATTCTCACATGGGTGTAGGAAAAGCCAGTATCTGTCATGTCTCTACCTCTGTCCATACCAGGTGGCTGTGCCTTTTTAAATAGACAAGGAATTAAACACGCAGCTACGCAATTAGAGAAGACCTGGATCTTTAAACCTGGAGTAGCAGTGGTGTAAGTTTCTTATGAAAAATCTATTACTGAAATAAAAAAACCAAGTATTTAAGTACAAGTTCTCATGAAAACAAAGCTTGCTTCCCCTCCCCACTCTGATTCCCGCCTTTAAGGATTTTAATTCCCCCTGGAGATTTCACTCCACCAATTCTGCTCTTCTGTTCTACCCCTCTCTGCCCCTGCACCACCTACTCAGCAACCCAGCTCTGCTGCAGGCTGGATGTGCTCTCTTCCCTTTAAAAACACCCCAGCAGCATCCATCACTCCAAACAGTGGCATTTCCTACACCAGCTAGGTCATCTCTTTCCTCTCCTACCTGTGAATAAACACCACTGAAATGACAGCAACAGGAAAATCATACTGGTGCCTAAATTAATGCTACTGCACAGGTATCCTTCCCCTGAGAGCATCCACAGCAGCTAAGGCCATACATGTAAAGCCCTCCCCTAACACCCCAGGACATGCATCAGCTACCCTTACACCTAGATGGCTGGGGAGATCGTTTTTCTGCTCCAGTGTCCAGCTCTCTTATCCATAAGTTTTTGAAGAAGTGGAAAGTTCTACTTTAGCAAACCCCCACCAACCTCCCCACCACATTCATATGCCACTTCTCCCCTCCTACTCAGAAGGTGGCAGCTGCAGAAAGGTGCCCAAGACTCTCATTGCCTAGGCAACGTTAGTCACATGGCCTTCCTGCTCTTCACCCTCCTGCCTGCCCAGATTTCCAGAGAAGCTTTTTGAGAGAGCATGTGAAGTTTGAGTGCTGCAGAGCAAATAGGATACCTTCTGCTCACACACCCCAACTATGCAACATGGGCTCAAAACAGCCAGGCTTCTGGGATGAAAAAAGGTTCTGAAAATATCCTGAGCTGCTGCACATCAAAATGCCAGCACTGAAGCTCAACCTGAGGTCCCCCGAGGTCAGTGTTTTATTTCTGCATTTCCAAAACCACTTGTGGTGTTAAAACTTTCCTTGTGACTACTCAATATTGCAGTGCTCCATTTTTGAAGGGAGGGGCTGAAAGTGTGGCTTCATTTCATCATGGTGCAGGATGTGGCTTTGGGCCACTGCCACTAACGGTCAGACTAAATGAAAACGAAAGCACAAGCTGTTTAATGACCACAGATTTTTCTTCATTAGACCACTCAAATTTCAAAGCTAGTTTTGTGAAATGTTTCTGCTGATAGGTTGGCACTAACGTTTCATGTCTTTATCCTGGTAATGTCTGGAAGATCCCAAGTGACAGAGTTACCCCAGCTGAACACAGAACAGTTGGGCTCAGGACTGGGATCAGCTGCTTCAGCCCACCAGAGTTGACAGAAAGATAATAAAAGGCATACAAATGGAAGGATATGGGTGGGGGTGGTGTTATTTTTTTTTTTCTCTCTCCAAATGAACTTGGGTAGAGGAATATCAGATTCCCAAGAGCATTCTGACACTTCGTGGTCATTTTTAAACATATTGCTTATGCAGAAAAGTCTGTCCTCAAAACCACAGAAGAAAGCACCTGCTGCATTTAACACCGCAAGTCAGCAGCAAGCAGCAGCTTTTGATCAGCACAATGCTAAGAATTGGGGGTGGTGGGTTGGGTTTTTTTCAGTGGGCTAGACACACTTCTACTATTCTTGTAAACAAAAAAGCCTGAGCTACAACTGTGAGTAGAAGAGGGAGAAAGAGAGAGGTCTCAGCAAACTCAGAGATGACAGCCTGCAGTCACCTATAACTCCTCAGAATCATCCTGTCCAAGACCACCACCCATGTCCAGAAACTGCAGATTTACAAAGCAGAGAGGGGAATAAAAAGCAGCCTGCTAGAGCATGTAAATAAGGTACAACATTAAGGTTTTTCAACTCAGGTTTTAAAATACTAAAATGGCACATTCTGGGTTTAATGCATGGTCATTAAAATTCTTAACAGACAAAGTAACTGCTGCTAGCCAATACAGGAGTGTCAGCTGCATAGGCTGTTTTGTTGCTGAGATGTCAGACACCAGGAGCTCCACACAAAGACTTGTCTAGATGCCACAGGACACTATTAGCCATGAGATAATGTATGGCACTAAATATTGCTTTTAAACATCTCAGTGATCTTGGAACACCAAATGCAAAAGGTGCTATCAGCTACCTGTTGGAGGATTCAACTTGAAGGCTGAACTGAAGGTATGGGTTGAGCAAGTTAGGAACAAATGCAAAACTTAAAAAAGCAAACCAGTCACCTTAAGCCTTAATCCAAACAGAGTAAAAAAGAAAAGCTGAGAAAGGCAATTTTTCTTTTTGCAGCAGCAGTATCTTACAGCTAATTAAGTATGACACTATCTCGTAAGAGCTTTACTCATCTGTTCAACTGAGGGAATATTTTCAACAGCTTCCACTATTTTTCCATCACAATGCCAAAGAACAACAATACTGTACAAATTTAGCTAGCAGAACCTAACACCTAGGTTTCACAAGATAAAGTGTACAGCCATTTGGCAGTGTAACAAAAATGTGCCTCAAGTTTCATCTAGTGTGGCTGATCAAGCTAATCCACTTTTCTAATATGCTTTTATTCTTGAACATCACTATTCTGTAGACAATTTTATCACTAAATTATACTGCTCTTTAAAATCAGTCTAACATGCAACTCCTATCAACACATGTACTTAGAGATGATAATGCTGGGGGCTCCTCAAACATTTAAATAGAGATACTGTAACAGCACTCAATACCCTTAAAGTAACCAAATATCTATACACAGCACGTAGGTATGAGGAGATGAGAGGAGGTTTTTGCTGTTCTAGAGGGGACTAAAGACCATGTGGTATGTTGTAGCACATCTAAAATGCCACTAGGCATTTCTGTTTATGTATCTGAATTCCACTCTATGAGGCCTAAAAAGTAGAGCTCCCGTTTTAGATTAGGAAGTTTAGGTCAATATAGCTTTAAGATGAAGGAGGTGGGGTGGGCAGAAAAGAAGAAAGGGGAAATTGAAGATGTAACTTGGGGGAAAAAATAAAAACCTTCCTTTAAGTAAAAATGTCAAGTTGAAAAAGAATCCCAACCTTATTTTACCACTTACACACCAGAATGATGAAATATTTCCTTTTATTAATCAGGAAACTGCATAGGAGTGTTAAAAATCTGATATAAACAACTCTTATTATTCAAAAACATCTCATGCATGCATGTTGTTTTTGTTACTCCACTTTCACCATCACTGTACCTTCAGTGAGATCGGCTGCCTTTGCCATCTCAGATTTCAGTGCCTCTTCCTGTGCACAAGGGGGGCATGGTCTAAAGGCATACCTTTACCTTTCCCATTTTTTGTCTTCTTTTGTTCCTTCCTACACTGCTCTACCCCATTACAACAATTTCTCCTTCTCTACACCTTTGCCTTGTCCAGAGGAGAAGGTTTACAACCATGTTTCTGCAATATTTTCTCCACCATATCCTACCAACTATCCTGTCATGTTCCAGATACACGATAAGGGAATGAGACATGTTGGGGAAAGTGCTCAGTCCTGAGGTAGGTGGAACCAGTAAACACACAGTGTTTTGTTTCCTTCAAAAAGAAGGAAATTGAAGGAAAGAAGGGTAATTGTAGTGGGCAA
>NW_010167546.1:0-4547 GCF_000695765.1 Mesitornis unicolor
CTATCTCTATCTCTATCTCTATTTCTATCTCTCTATATCTATCTCTCTATCTCTATCTCTATCTCTATATCATCTATATATCTATATATCTCTATCTATGTCTATATTTAGAATTTTTTATCTATTTAATACACATACACACACACACATACACATGCACACACACACATACACACACACACACACCTATCTCTATCTCTATCTCTATTTCTATCTCTCTATATCTATCTCTCTATCTCTATCTCTATCTCTATATCATCTATATATCTATATATCTCTATCTATGTCTATATTTAGAATTTTTTATCTATTTAATACACATACACACACACACATACACATGCACACACACACATACACACACACACACACATACACACACACACATATATATTGATTGCAGTCCTTTCAGTCCATCATGACGACAACTGCTCCTCAGGCTCCCCCCATCCCCCAGGTGCTATCGATACTCCCCAAAATCACAGCAGTCACACCCAGAACAGTTAATGCTTCTGATATGAGGGAGACCTAGATCTGCCACGGCGGTGCAGAGAAAACAGGGCCGTTTCCAGCAGAAATATTCACTGCTGACGTGACAAATCAGGCTTTGATGTAGCTGTTTGCACCATTCTTCCTTTCTTCTTTCCTTATTTTGAGAATCAGTTCTAGGCTGAAATGTCTGTGCTCCACCAAATGTAACTCGGGGAGAGTTTTACCAAAATAGGGACTATGTTGGGTTTTCATCATCATCATCATCATCATCATCATCATCACTATTACTGCTACTACTACTATTATTATTATTACTATTATTATTCTTCTTCCTTGCTTATTCAAAAACCTGAATGTTATCAGTGATTCACTGACTTAGCTCTTCTCATGCTCTCAATTTAAAGGCGTTGCTCAACGTCTTGCTGTTCCTGCTTCTCTCAATTTAGATGTCTTCCTGAATTAGTTTTCCTTATTGTCTAAACCTCTGGAGCCATGGGATTATGTGAGATTGTTACCTTTCAGTTACAAAGGAGGTGCGTTTCTAGCCCGTAGGCTGGAAGGGCTTAACCCCCATGGTTTAACTCTTAAAAATCTCCTGATTTGGGCATGAGGATTGTCGAAAAGGAAGGTACTCATTCAGGATTTTGAAATGGCATTTCTTACGAGACTGTGAAGGATAACTGTGCTAATTGCTAAACTAGTAGTTGATGGTTTTCCTATTATTAGGGAAAAGATCACCAGATTTATACGTATTATGCCTGAAATTTCCTCTGAGCTTTACATTTATCTTATCTTACAGATAAGATATCTTAAATAAGGTATCTTTAAGATAAGATATCCCCTTATCTTTTAAAATCAGAAATAGTGTGATCTCAGGGAGTGAAGGTATCGGTGTCAGCGGGTGGTCAGGTGCTGCATCTTTTGTATTTATTTAATTTTGACTCATATTTTTGGGCAAATTTCCTGTGAGTGAGACCTGCAGGTATACACCTGCCAGGAAGCACATCCACGGAGGTTTTATGGTCCACTCTGAACCCTGAGTCCAGACAACCCACACCAGTGGGGCACACGAGGGGTGACACTTTGGGAAAGGGCTTTTTGGGAGGGCTGGGGGCGTTTACTGGTGACGTTTGGTTATTTGAGTTTTGCAGACCCCACGTTTTTGTCTTGGTGCACTGACCAGTCACTACAAGGTTGTCTATACACATAGAAGGTTATATATACATACAAGGTTTTATATATATGTATATCTATACAAGGTTGTATTTGGTCTGTTGTTGTGACAAGAGCGGTGGTGAAACAGGTCAGCCAAGCAAACGAATTTGCTAAATCACCCATTATGGTCCAACGGATGCAAAACTCTAGCACAACAAATGTCTATATTGACCTTGCTGACAATTGATGCTCACAAAGAAGTGCTCGTGGGTTTACTCCTCAGCATCCCTTTGCCACCATCGTCCCCATCCCCAGGGTGGTTGTGAGGCAGTTGCCTAAAAAAGCAGTTCTAGGTGTCTGACAAACCAATAATGACCAGTCAGTTATTTATGAACTGCTCCAGATAGGCACAAAAGAGACCTCAGCAGCCCCTCCAAGCTGGGTTTGAGTCCTGTTTGAGCGGAGGGAGCGCGTTCAAGGAAACACACAGGGCTGGCCAGAAAAGCACATTCACTCCCCTCTTCAGGGGACGGCTCTTTGTCTTTGTGGAGCGGAATCAGCCTGGAAACCTTTTACCTTTGTGCTCAGCACGCCTTCCCTCAGGATGTTTGAACTGGTTTTCCATTAGCTGGCCAAGAGTTAAGGAGCAGGGTGAAGGGAAAATAAATCAGAGACCAAAAGGAATGGTTTTTGTGGATGTATGAAAGCACTTACGTACAGGAGTGAATGGAGAGCTGTAAACACAGGGTACACTGTGTAAGGACAAATCCTTCCATCCATTTCTCATAGCATCTCCAATAGTGTGGCCCGGAGTGCATTAGACTGAGCTGGGCACCGCTGGGACTCTGCGCGCTACGCGCTGTCTGTCCACGGCTGTCTGTCCATCCATCGCTGTCAGCACTGTTCACTGCAGTGCAGCCTTCAGTCAGCCCAGACAGCACCCGCTGGTGCTGAGAAATCACCCATTTGGCAATTGTATCCCAAAATAGGAGCCAATTTCCCGGTGCCGCAGCGAGACCCCTTGGGTTGCTGAGCTGACTCTGCGTTAACTCGGTGCCTTTACTGCCCGTGTACTGCAGCGTGGTGTAGAAACCTGCTTGCCTGCATCCCTGTGCTGACATCCAGCCGTCTGCAGAGCGTTGAAATGCGGAGGGGATCTCCTCCCGTGTCCATCCATCACCTGCTACAGTACCAACACTGTGTCCTGATCCCCATCAATGGGTATGGCGTGGTCTCCCTACGCCGTATTTTGGGACCTGCGTTGTAAATCCTCACAGTCCTCTTAAAGGACAGGGACAAGCAGTGCATAAAGATTTGGTACATAATAAACATACTTACTATTTAGTTTCCCATTAACGTGGTTATGTCAGCAACCTCCTACCTATCGTGTGAGTATTTCGGTATTTGGGCTTCTCAGTATCCCCTGTCATCTCTGGAAACGTGAGGAGGCAGCCACAGCGGTGCTGTGCCTGTTCCCAGCACACATCCCAGTGCACACCAGCACAGCTCAAGGGGATCCTGGTGGGGCACAGCGTGTGGCCACCCCATGTGTACAGGATGGGGCTTGTAGCTACCGTTTTCGGTGGGGCACAGCTTGTGGCCACCCCACGTGTACAGGATGGGGCTTGTAGCTACCGTTTTTTGGCCAAAACCAACCCCAGGCTGAAGCTGTGAGTTAACATAGCTGAGGCTGTCCTTGTGGTGAGCACATGTATTGCTTCATCTGCTGTAGGAGCCGTTCCTGGAAAGGACTGAGCAGAGGTCTGTGGCTCACACGCAGATGGCGAAGCGTTCCCGAGCTGTACTGCTTTCTGCTGCTGTGGGACCGTTGGGGTGACAGATCGGGATGTGGGTGCCCCTCCAGGAACAGCTCAGCGCCTTGGGCTGAGGCTGCTGAATGAAGGAAAGCAGCGTGTGAACAGGGCACTACAGCTCCTGGGGCAGTTTCTGCTCCTGGGCTGTTATCTGGGTTTTCCTGACTGGTTTTGAGTCCATTCCTTGTGCTTCCAGCCCACCAGCAGGACTGGGTACCTGGTTTTTTGGGTACTTGTTGTTACTGTTATTGCTGCTGCCCAGGGTGCCCGAGGCCCTGCATGGAGGAGAGTCAGAGGTTTGCTCTTCCTGACTCAGCAGCCAGATGAAACTCGAGTTACGAGTGTGAAAACACCACATCAGCTACAAACAGCAACTGCAGGCGACATCTGAGCAAAGACACATTTATTGCAAGTTGTGCCAATGTCCTCATCGCCCCTTGTCCTGAAATGCAGCACTCGGCTTCGGGACGGCAGGGTAGACAGGAGCCTGGGAGTGAAACACAGCTCTTACAAGACGGAGTTTATGATTATCTAAACCGGTAGCACTAACGATGCTAAAATGCATGATCACGACAGATCGAGGCATTGTATTTATCCTCCTTTGTTCTAGAGGGAACAAAATGATACAACTAGGTCGGGGCGTCGTTCCCTTCTGATCGGCTGCTGCTGCCTCCCCGCGCGGAAAGCGCAGCCGGAATTGGGAAGTGACTTTGCAAAAACAGCATCTTCTCATCCAGCGAGCATTTACAGCTCATGGAGCGACTCCGCTGACCTGCTGTGGGAGGCACAGAACAGTACATTACAGTGTGTGCTGCGGATGGGCTGAGGGCTCACCGAACCCATCGGCCGAATTTTCCATTGGCTCTAATGGAGCTTAGGCTGGTAGCTCCTAAAGAGAGACCACTCAGATACGTTGTGGGTATCTGAACCTGGGTATCTTAATAGACATCTGAATTCCACCCTGCTATCTTTTTATATATAAATCTATATATATACCTGTTGAGCCGCTCATCAGTTACACATCTATTTAAGCTTGACAAAGTGCAGACTCATTGCAGAATCACAGCATCCCAGGGTGTCAGGAGT
>NW_010167547.1:0-790 GCF_000695765.1 Mesitornis unicolor
TGCAAGCAGGGGAGGCTGCAGCCGTTCCTGCTGCCAGGCTCAGGTTTGAGTTCCCCTGGGGATCAGCCCCTGTCACTTGTGTCACTTGTGTCACTTGTGTCACCTCTGAGCTGGAGGAGAAAGCAGGCTCTGGTAGAAACTCGTGTGTTTTGCAAACCAGCAGGTCCCCTCTTTCCCCCTTCTGCTTCCCTGGGGCCCAACAGCACTGTCCTGCTGCCACTTTCCACTTGCAATTGCCTTCCTTAGTGTCCACGGTTTTAGTGTCCCCAGGCTCCTGCAAAGACGCCATAATTCAGGAGCAGCTTTTCCAAAATAGCTCCCCGTGTAGACAGAGTCAATGGTTCTCACTTCCAGCGTGGCTGCAAAGCTGCCCAGGAGAAGGGATGGGATAGATCCTGGTCAATGCTTCCCAATGCAATGGGAATGCAGTGCTTGCAGAAAAGCCCTTCTCCTGAAAAAAAGGTTTTATCCAGAGCCAGATCAGATCTCCTTACAGACGTGTATTAACATCTTTCACTGACAGCTTACAAGGCTGTGATTTTAATAAGGTATTGAAAGTCTGAGCGTGGTGTCAGGCTCATCCTATTTCCCCTGTCTTGCTTCCAGGATGCAAAGATGCAGTGCTGATTAAATTGCTAAATAGCAGAAGCTCCGTGGCCTGACAGGGGCTGTGCAGGGTTGCACTGTTTGCTATGGGGGATATTTGGGGCAGGAGAGGATTGGTGGGTGGAAAACAAGCATCAGTCCCACAGCCCCAGGCTGGATAAGCCCAGCTCCTCTGGGCTGGGAA
>NW_010167548.1:0-4622 GCF_000695765.1 Mesitornis unicolor
TATTCCTATATTATAATATATATAACCACAAAGCAGGGGTCTCACCAGTACCTTCTGCCTGCTCCTGGCTGGAGCTCAGCCATGGCACTTCGAGTCGCTGAAACCGCCACAGCAGCACATTTTTCAGGAGCTATCACCGAGCAGCTGCCAAAAAAAGACTTTAATAGAGGAAAAGCAGCGTCTAGAGACAGCCTGGCTTTAGTTTTTCCTGAGCTCCGTAGCACAGATACGGGACGCTGCTGGCATCGCACCTCCCTTGGACCCGAATAACGCGCAGGTCTCCATTTAGCAGCGCTGGCTGCCATGGAAAACAAAGGGCAAAAATTGCTCCCAAATGCTGCTTTTTTGGCTTCTCAACGTAAGTTAGCACAGGAGAAAACTCCTGTTCCTTCGGTGAGCAAAAAGAGACCATTTTCTTTCCCAACACCGCGACGCATCCCTCCCAAAGACAGTTTTAATAAAGCTACGTTGACGCGATGCAGCTAAACTGGCACTTCCTGACTCGTTTTTATCACTGCTCATTTACCTGCACCCCTTTTCCAGTTAACGCTGAGAGCTCAGCCACGTTTTTAAGGACGCGGCTGCAACAACACCGGGCTCTTCTCCTGAACTGCGGCTTCCAGGCAGTGACAAGCAGAAAGTCCCCGTTCCCCCTACGCTGCCAAACCTGCCCTCCGGCTGCCGTGGCCCATTCGATGCCTGTTAAGCTCTTTCCACAAGCAGGGGCTCATCGCTGTTTGGCTGTCCCCTCCAATCAATCTCTGCATCAGCTCGGACCATTTCAGGGCTTCTGGAAGTTTTCTTCGGCACCGAGCTGCCCCGCAGAGGGAGGAAGCTGAGTGCAAAGCTCAGGAGGATTTTGGGGTTTAATTCCTGCATTTTTAGGGCACGCCGAGCCCTTCGTCCCGTGGGTTTTCCAGCCGGTGTCTCTGTTGCCAGGCAGTATTTCAAGGAGGACTGGACGTCTCTGGCATCCAACACTTTCTGCTTTCAGCTCTTTTCATCCTGTCCCGTGGTTTAAACGGTGCCAAATCCCTCATCCACTTCAGGAACGGAAAGAAAAGTGCATTATTATTCCTTACCATAGCTGCAGGAGACCCATGGGTGTAGGGGAGCAACTTACATGCCCTGAGAGGGTCCTGCAATTCATGTAGAATTGTTCTTTTTAATTAATTCTATTTTAAATTGAAAACCTCTTTCTCCATTATCACCTGCCCTGCTCCAAACGCGGTGTAGCAGAGAGCTGCCATTAGCCACAAGGCTCCAGAACAGAAACAACCCAAACCAGATTTTTCCACTGCCCTGCACACCGGATGAGTATTTAGGACACGGGTATGGACGGTTGGGTCCCACCAGAGCAATTTGTGCAGGTGTGAGCAGCAGGCCAAGGTGCAGAGGCTGCAGTTGGGTACCACCAACCTGCTACAACAACCAGCAGCATCCCTGTCAAGGTGAAGCTCATCTTCAAGGCTGACAAATACTTCAGTGTCCATAACAGGACCTGCTTTTCTCTGCTGAGGGTAAAAGCACTTCCAGGAGCATCAATCCTCCATATCAGCGTTCGCTACCGGGCATCGCTGTGAGCGCAGCTCTCTTGGTCCAGCCAAGAGGCACCGCAGCCTTAAACAAGGAGAAATAAACACCAAGAGGTGTCCACAGCTGATAAAACCACAGCACTTATGCACCCTGGCTGGTGCTGGATGTAGGAGGCACCACCCTTCTCCACCTGACAGGCGATCCATACACATTGGCTGTTTCACAAACGCACATCTCCAAACCAGAACCATTAACGTGCGTATTCGGAGGCCTAAACCAATTCGGAGCCCACCTCACCTTGAACATCACCCAGCCTCCTTTGGGTCGCTTTGGGGAAGGCTCAGCTTTGTTTTGTGTCACCTCTGAGTGGCTGCATTCGGTGCCAGCCCCTCTTTGGTTCACAGTCACTTCTTGAGGAGCGACAAAGTGGGGCCGAGGGCTCGCACAGAGCTCGCGCTGACGTGGCTACAAAACCAGGGAGTTTCGTGTTTTAATGCTGCTCTTCCTCGTATTTCAAGGCTGCTTCTCCTTGTATTTCAATGCTGCTTTTCCTCATATTTCAAGGCTGCTTCTCCTTGTATTTCCCCGCTGCGGCAAAGCAAGTGAGACCAAGCGGATCCAGCTCTTCAGACCTGTTGTAAATCCTGCTAAAAGCCCTCCCCTCCCTTGGCATCCCTGCAGATGCTGTGCCCACCCTGATGAAAGGTGGCACAGCAAGGCTTTGGATGGCTAAATCACTTCTCTGGGGCACCTCCTTTCTCTCTCCAAGCCGAAACGATCCAGAAAAGGGCTTTTGCCATGGCATTTGGGCAGCAGCAGGACCCTACTGAGATACAGGCACAGCAAAAGGTTTCGTTCCTGCCTTTAAAAATCAACCTCCGTTAACTGCAGGCTCTGCGCTCCTTCCAGCTCCCCAGTAAGAAACTGGTTTAACTGGTGACAGCTCTGCAGCTCCTGCTCTTCACGGTTTCTCCTCGCAGCAGCGAGAAGAGTTCAAGCTTCTGCCTCCTTTTTACTCCTAAGTTCACAGATTCACCCCCAACTCCTACATCGGCATTAAACCCCCACAAAATGCAGTTATACTGGGGAAAATCGGGCTCACTGGTTCATCATCAAGATCTGCGCCTCCGCGTGTGCCCTGCAGCAGATCCCAGGCACACCAAGACCCAAAACCCCATCTTTCCACATTAAAAAGAGCCATTGGTTGGGGTCCCTAGCACAGCAAACTTTAAATTCTGCGTATTTAGATCAGCTGCTGACTCTAAGTGCACATAAACAGGCGCTTGGATGTGCTTTATGGAAGCTGCTCTGAGTGTTTCAAGCATATTTCTGTAATTAAATCAGCCAAATGTAAGTATAAAGGATTTCCACTTCTGGGAAAGGAATACTGGGATCCATACTAATGAAATTGTGCGCAAGAAAAAGCAGAGCCCATTACCTGATGTATCCACAGAGGAAAAGCAAGCACAGGGCAGCTCTCAGCAACGAAGATCAATGGAGGCAGGAAAAGGGTACTGCCAAAACGAGGGAGAAAGCTGCTCCAAACGAGCCTCTTTTTGCACTGAAAAATGAGATGTTTGGTACCTAGAGAGGCATCTGGACCCTACTTATGAGCCACACAAAGATATAATTTTACCCAAAGCAGCGAGAAGCACAAATACGCAGAATGAGGTGGCCAAGCCCCACTTCACTGCACCGTTTTGGGAACATCTTAGTCCAACACAAGCCTAAATCAGAGCCAAGACAGCAAAGACGAAGGAGGATGCACTCAAAACCTGAAGGATAAGTGCCTCGGGCGCAGAGGAAAATGAATTATTTGAAACATTGGCAGCGGGAGCTGGAGGACCGGTGGGGGACCTGGACCACCCCGGAGACGGCCAATTAAGAGGATTAAAGGTTTTGCAGCAAAGCAAAGCGGCTCCTTCGTGTGAAAATGACCCCGTGGTGAGTGGGGAGATACCCAGGCTCTCTCAAAGCGACACTGAGGCAGCTTGGGCACGGAGGTGTCTGCAGGAAGAGGAGGAAAAGGCAGGGATGGACCCAAAAGCAGCGAGGGGCTGAGACCCCTTGGGCTGACGAGAGCTGGTCCAGCCCCGGGTTGGGGTTTCCAGCCTGAAACCAAACAAAACAGGAATAAATCCATGCAGACACCACAAACTGGGACCCTTTACCATGGGACACCACCTACCACACCAGAAACAAAGATGACTTTCCATTTCTGACTGCAGGCACTGCCCTGTGGAGGATTTCTACCCTGCTGGTCCGCATCGCGGATTCAAGAGGTGCACAAGGTTACCATGCCTTTATTTGTCTTCCGCTGCCAAAAACACTGCACATTTGAGCTGCCGCAGCCTGTCTGGACTCACACGGACCGGGGCTACTTATTAAAACCAAAACCATTAGCAAAATCCTCAGAACCAAAGTGCTGCCCAAGCAGATTTTCTTCTCCTTTCTTTTCTTTTAAGCTCCTAAACGCAACTTTAGCAATTACTGCTTTATGTAATTGCCCAACATTTAATGTTTACGGCGACGTTTGACAACTAATTTACATGCCGTTCACCAAGTGCTTTAGGGTTAATTGGTCTTTTGCCGTGCATTAAGTAGCCTGTTAATTATTAGACGCTCGGGAGGCACAAACAAGCAGGAGGTCAGGCTGAGGATGGCTTGGGCCGACCAGACCGGCCACTCGCAACGAGCCACACGCACGGGGGCGATTCTTGCATAAGCGTTGACCTTCCTCATGGTCAAGCCCACGGTTGGCCCCAGAGCAGGCGGTCACGAGTGAGCGGGTGGTGCACGGGGTCGGGTCGGTGGCTTTGTCGTCCCCGTGGGAGGAAGGGGACAACGGGACTCACTTACAGCACGTGTGTGGGGTGTGAAGATGGAGCCATGGAGAAGAGAGAGGAGATGAGAGCCAGCAATGTGTCCTTGAGCCAAGAAGGCCAACGCCATCCTGGGCTGGATGAGAAGGGGTGGTTGGAGGGCAGAGAGGTTCTCCTGCCCCTCTGCTCTGCCCTGCTCACACCACAGCTGCAATCTTGGGTCCAGTGCTGGGCCCTCAGCTCAAGGAGGACAGGAACTGCTTG
>NW_010167548.1:4882-10198 GCF_000695765.1 Mesitornis unicolor
AATGGTCCCAAGCTGGAGCACAGGAGGTTCAAGCTGAAGATGAGGCCAAAGTTTGTGAGTGTGAGGGTTATGGAGCATGGCCCAGGCTGCCCAGAGAGGTTGTGGAGTGTCCTTGTGTGCAGACACCCAAAGCCCTGGCCGTGTTCCTGTGTGACTGCTCTGGTGATCCTGCTGTGGCAGGGGTTGCACTGGGGGAGCTTTCCAGGTCCCTTCCAACTCCTCCTATTCTGGGATTCTGGGATTGTGAGATGCAATTCCTTATAGTGTGAAGAACAAACCAGAAAGATCCCCATTTTTAAAGATTTCTGACAAAACAGGAGGAGCGAGGGACACAAGGAGGATCGAGAGCGATGTTTCCCTGCGCCATTCCTAGACGACCAAAATCAAGCAACAAAATTTCCCAGTTTCTCAATTAGAGCACGCCCAGGTCCCATCTCAGCACCGAATAACTCTGTACTGACAGGAAGCCCTGGACATCTCAGACCTCCCATCTCAGATTTTGGATGCATCCAAAGAGACCAGAATGATTTCAGTGCCCTCCCTGGGGCTCTATTCCACCTTTCCTTTTATCTAACAAGAGACTGGACATTAAATCACCACTTCAAAACCCACATTAATAACTTAATTACTAAGTTGGCCCTGCTTTGAGCAGGGGGTCTGGCCCACATGACCTCCACAGGTGCCTTCCAACCCAATTTATTCCCCTCCATTAGTGAGCTCCACATATAGCTGATCTCCAGTTTGCGCAGCCGCTGCCCAAACGTGAGCGCTGCCAGCTTTTCAGAGCAACATTTAGTAATGAAGAGAGACTGGAAGCCTCACGCTGGCTTTAATGATCTGCTTGGCATCTCGGTCTGGAAGTAAAACCAGAAACTGAACTAACAAAAAGCCAGCTTTGCGTATGAGGTTTGCAAAACTACCCCAAAACATCCGACCTGACCAAATGAACGTGCTGCCTTTTCCACGCGCAGCATTCCCATGGCTGCTTCTCCCCAAGAGCCCCAGCTCCAGGTTGTTTGGGTTTTGGTAAGACGGAGCCATCATTAACCATGTGTCCACACTGCCTCATTCAGGAGCCCACTCCCAAATTATTCTGGATACTGCACAGACATCCCCAAGCAGGAGCAACCAAACCAAGCTGGTTTTAAATGGTTTTCAACTGGTTACCACTGCCAGGAGCCAGGCACCTCCTTCCTCTGCCTTCGTGGTTGACCTTGGCCAACCCAACGGGGAGTCCAACTCTACCTGCACCTTCCAAATTCCTCCTCGGGCACAAAAAAGCAGCTTCATCTGCAAAAGCACTGAGCACACAGCATGTGAGAAAGGGTTCAGCACTGAACCAGGCAAAAATGGAGAAGTAAAAACAAAGGAGGACAAATCAGGCACCGATCATCTCCTGGACAACTTGGGCTGGAAAGGGGAAACCAGACACGAGCGGTGGTTGCAAAAAGGTATTCCATCAAAACAAGGGTTCCTCGGGTACCGATCTCTTTAGAGTCATTAAACGCTGTCTTTACGTCTTTTTAATTGGCCCCGCTGTATTGTAAAGAGTTTCTGAGCAGCAGAGAAGTCTATCAATGTGATGTGCTGAAACACGTAGGGGAATTAAACCTAACCCCCCTGTAGTTCTATTATAGCTCAAATTATATTACCCAGAAATAAGGAATCTGCTTGTTTAGGGGTTTTTTGAAACACTTGATTATTAAGAAAGTCTTGGTGTGTGGCAATTTTCTGCCAATCATTAATTACCGTGACTCAGCAAGGGGTGCTGCCGCTTTCCTTCTGACCCCAGCACACACATACACACCAGGCTGGTTTAAAAACAGTAACGCAGAAAACATTACCCCTCATCAGATTTAACTGGTTTCTGCTCCTGCTGCTATGGGGAAGGGCAGGAAGCAGCCGAGGCGCAATGGGAGCGTTGACCACGAGCCACGCAGCCAACAGAAACCCGAAATTCAAGCTAAACCCCGTGGTCGGCGCCGTTCCTGCGCCGTGGGAAGCTGAGAGCGGGGCAGGGCTGGGTTAACGCCGACGTTCGAGGGCTCCTGTCCCGGCGCCAGCACAGTGGCGGTGACAAGGGCGGCTTTGTCTCGTGTCCCCCTGCGCCTCCCCGCACATGGGAAAGGGAGCAATGCCCTGGCCCTGCAGAACGGCTAAGCTGGGGAACTGGGAGTTACGGGCTCTGGAGGCTGCGGGAGCCAAGACATATTTCCAACGCAGCCCTGAAAACAACCTTCTGCTTTTAATGACTTGCCTTTTATCTTTAATAAGGGATTAGGAGTTATTTTTCCAGCTAATACCTCAAAATCCAGATAATCATAAAAGCAATCAGTAATACCCAATAGATGTTAATGACTCATTTTCTTCTCGTCGCTCCTTGGCGCGCTGTCGCTCCTTCATTTGTCCCTAACAAGGCTGCAAACCAGAATCAACAAAAGGCTTCGGGTCCTTGGGGAGTCACAGGGTTGGACTTGGGGGATTAACACCAGATTATATCTGTGGTGAAGGTGAAGAGAACAACGCCATGGCCAGAACCACGCCAAAACACCCGGTTCCCCAGATACCTACGCCCAAACCTGTGCCCCTTCTCCACGCCAACCTCCCATGGGGGTGCGGGAAGCTGAGCGGAGCTGGGCAACCATTTCTGCTTGATGGCAACAAGGGGACTCAGCATCAACCTCGCCAAGTTGTTCCCAATGAAAAGGGGCACTAAAATAATTCAGTTTTCCATATGGGCCGTGCTTTCCAAAGGGAATCTGCAGGCACAGGGTGGAGAGGCTTCGCGCTGCAGATCAGATGGAGGCAAAAGGAGACGCAAACTGGTTTGGTTCAAGGAATGAAATGGTCCAAACTGGACAGAGATCAAACCACTGGGCATTGGCCATCAGCAGAAGGTTGAGGTTTTTAAGAGCTGTCGGTTTTGCCCAGTTTCTGCCTCCCCTGAAATCACAGCGTATGTCAAAGTCAAAGCCAAGTGCGTGTCAATCCCTCCTTTTGCTAGAAAGGTGATCGTTCACCTTGAAAAATGCCATCAGGGACACTAACATGCAGCTTTTTAAATCAAGGGATAGTACCACTAGCCTATCCATCCTCATCTACCAACCAAAACCGTCTGTAAACTGGAAATACTTTGATTCTGGGACAGAGCAGACACCCACAAAGTAGACATTTGCACCTCCAGCTCCAGGAATACAACGCGAGACTGCAGGGAAAAGACACATCTCAAGGAAACTTCCCTAGAGCACAAAATTAAGAGGCTGAGATCTTTGAGGAAACTATAAACCTAATAAATAAACCTAATATAACACAGATATTGAAACAAGGAATCACAAAGATACACCGAGAAGCAGCAACCACACATGTAAGCCCCGTGCTACCCAAATATGAGTTTAACTAACTTATACTACAAAACTCAGCTCTCCCCATCAGATCCACATGTGTTTTCACGTTAATGTGCCTTTTAGTTCATGACTTGTAGAACTTGCTTTTAAAACATATCTGATTTGCATACAAGCTGAATTTTAAGCTTCAATTTTAACAATCTTTAGAATAGCGATGTTCCCATGCCAACCAGAGGCTGGGGAAAAGGGAGATGCTAACTTGTAAAAAGAGACCGGGAAACTACGTTAATAAATGTGCAGTTGTTTTTTTGGGGGACATAAAATCCCCTCCTCTCCCTGCCCTCCAGTTCAAGTGTTTGCTTAAAGCTCTGTGTAAATCCAAGCCGCTGCTCCTCATTTCCTCAGCCCTCTTCTGCAAAGTGCTGTGCAAACCTTGCAGTGCAAATATGTGTCAGCAAAATCCCCTTTCCAGGAGTCACTGGACCTCGCTGTGTCCCTTGGGTTGGGGAAAATACCCCAAAAATCACCTCCTGGGATGGGCTGCGCCCGTCTCCACAGAGGAAATGGTACCAAGGCTTTGCTGCTTTAAAATAAATGGTCAAAGACTTTTGAAACCTTGAGCGATGCATTCATGAAGTGCATTAAAGACAGGAAGATGTAGAAAATGCCAGAAGCTCTTTTCCAGGTGCTGCTCAACTTTATGGCTCTCAAGAAGTCCTTCGGATACCTGTCCCCAAAACCACAACCGGGATCTTCTGCTTCATCTTGAGGTGAAGCCGAACGTCTGCACACAGCATCACGTGGAAGATGGGACTGGTTCACTTCACTGCAGGTTCACAAGGGAGGACCCGATCTAGGCCACCAAAAAGCTTCTCTTCAAATCCCATTTGTTTTCTATCCCCAAAGAGACAGGAAATTGTGAGCGATAAACCTCAAGGATTGCTTTGCTGACATTTCTGCAGCCCAAAGCAGAGATTCCCCTTTCAAGCGCATGCTTTGCATAACTGAAGGAAAATACCTGACCTTGGTAGGAAGCAAAAGATTGCTCGCAAAACATCCGCTCTTACTGGCTGCTCCTCCTAAACCAAGGACACCAAGCCCACACCACTCGAAGAAACGTCGCGCCGGATGCCAGCGGAGGATGTTTTGACAACGAGTTAAGCACTGACCTTCACCTTCTGGAACCGTGGGCATCCCAAACCAGAGGAGCTTCTCTTCTGCACCCAGGGCTGCCTTGGCTATGGGGGCTCCGACCAGGGAGCTCCCTTTTGGGGCACCATTGGACAAGCTCCACCGAGGCCCTCGGGAGGCCACCAGATGAACCCAAAAATGGGGACACACATAGGAGGAGCATGGAAAAGCTCTGGAGAGACAGAGGACACCATCTCCTCCACACAAGCCATGGTAGATGTGACGTACCAGAGTTAGGACCGCGTCTCCACGACACCCATTTATCAAAGCACTGCTTGCTCCTGTGCCAACGGGCAGGGCCTTGGGTGCTCCCATAGCACTGCTGTTCCTCTTTGTTCCTCTCGTGGATTCACTCAAGAAATCCCTCCTGAGACCCCCACACTCTGATTTTTCACAGGCTGGTGTCCACAGCAGAGGAGTCACCTGCAGCACCCACATTTATGGTGGAGAGAAAGGCAGCAAAATCTCTTGTTTCAGACACCACCACTTCTACCTTAAAGGCATCTACCAGTGCAGCAAAACCACCCAGAGTTGCCCTGCACCAACACAGAGCTCTCAGAGCTCCCTTAAAACTGCTACTCAGGGCCTCTCCTCTCACAACCTGAAGCTACAGTGTCCAAATGATCCACTTTTGCAAAAACCTGACCCATAGTAAAATAAAAAAAGGTAACATTTAAGAAGATAATCAAAGGGGAGGCCTGTGGCTGCACACACTGCGATCTCAGCCTTGAATGGTTAAAGGTACAAAACGGTTCATCACAGAATCCCAGACCGTCAGGGA
>NW_010167549.1:0-466 GCF_000695765.1 Mesitornis unicolor
ACTGCATCACACCAATTTTTTCACCAATCAGATAAGGTGTTGGCAAAACAATTTAACTTTGCTGCTGAGGATGCCAAAAGGATCATTCGCAGTTATGCCAATTGTCAACAGGTAAATTCAGCTCCAATAGCAGCAGTCAACCCAAGAGGGATTCATTCTCTACAGCTATGGCAGATGGATGTCACATATTTAGCTGAATTTGGAAAACTTAAATATATTCATGTATCCATAGATTGTTATTCTTCTGCTGTGTGGGCGACAGTGCAAACAAGAGAAACAAGTCAACGTGTCAAAAAAAAAAAAGATGAATATTTACCACCAATAGTAAAGCATTTTGCAAGGACTTCGTGCAGAAAGAGGATCAATGAATGCAGAAGAAAATGTTAAGGTACAGGTAAAAAAATCCTCATTCTGGAACATGGGAAGGACCCTATAAGCTGCTAATATGGGGTAGAGGATATGATTG
>NW_010167550.1:0-5105 GCF_000695765.1 Mesitornis unicolor
ACCGAGCGATTCTGTGATTCTGTGAATTCTGCCTCCTCATTTTTAATGTCAAGATAAGTTCCCTCTGAGTGAATAGTACAAAGGTGCAAGAAAACATCCTTTTCAACAGAAGTTTGTACTGGAAGTGGTGGAAGTTGGTTTTATTATTGTATAGTTGGTTTTCATTGCACAATTGATATTTTAGGCAAAAATACTTCTATTTATAAAAGACGTTTGTTTCCCATTGAAAATTCTGACTTTTCATTTAAAAAAAAAAGAAAAAAAGAAGAGGTGAACTCTAAAAAATCCTAAAAAAACGTGAAGCAAAGCAAAAATCAGTAACTTGGTCATACAGCCAGTGCCTGCCCGGTGCTTGCTGCAGCGGAGCTGTGTTTCCCAAGCACCTGGTGTGCCCTGGGTAGACCTTCCAGAAATGTGTTTGGAGGTCTCTGTGCTGGAGACAGCACCAATGCAACTCTCAGTGCTAGATCCCACCTAGGGAAACCTCTCCCATAAGAAATTGCGATGTTCTTTGTCTCGCCTGGCGTTAGTGACCAGGCTGTCCAGTGAGAAAACCCCAGACGGATGTAATTTGAATTTGGTATCTATAATCCTTCATTTCCATACCAATATCCCTGTGGGGCTTGAAGATCAAAAGTACCAGCAGAGTGTGACTAAATGTCAGCCCAAGAATGCTTAGTTAGGGAAAACTAAAGCAAATCAGTTCATAAATCATCTGCTGTAAGGACTTGGCAGGTCACTCGTAGTGTATTTCCTCATTTATATGATCTGAATTCAAAAAGCAAAGTATGGATCACAGATAATTGATGAAGAGTGAATGTACAGCAGCAGGAAATGAACTTTTTTTTTATTGAAACATTCTTCTAGTTCTTGTACCTTGAGTCTTTCCTTTGTTCTCAGAAAAAAAATCCCATAAATAAGCAGTCCAAAGTCTCCTTGGTCCCTACTGCACGTTCATGGTGTTGTGCACCCGTTATCATCTCCCTCTGGCCCCATCTGCAGTGTTTGCAGATGAAGTTCACAATCCCCTCCCTTCTGAAGGCAGTGGAAACCCTTCTCTTGGCTTCATGAAGGGAAAAGCCAGCCTTGAAATGCAGAGGTGGCTAAGCTGGACTTGCAAACGTGAACGCCAGTGGCCACGTGCTTCTGGCTGTGCCGTGTGGCTGGCTGAAGAGGGAAGGAGATTTCTGCGGGTGGGTTTTGGGGATTGTTTTTGAATCAGAGTAATAGAGCACTCAGGAAATGTAAACTGGAGCAAATCCTGTCTAGAAGTGGGAATCCCTGTAAATGCTCCTGACATCTCTGCTTCGTTGTTCACGAGGTTTAAGGCCATACTGATGGGGAACCTGGACCCCTTACCACGAGGCCTTCATTTCCCCCTCCAGCCGTGCTCCCCCTGAGCCGTGCCATGCTCACACCATCCTGAGCTTGGAAACAGATGCAGCTTCTTTCCTCCCTTTAGGCAGAGCCGCTGTATCAGCTGGTGACTCCAACCAATTTCGGGAATGCAATGGCAATAAAAGAAAATCTGCGGCGGGCTCTTGAAGAGTTTCAGCTGGAGACCAGTTCTTGTCGCTGTGCCCCGTGCCACGGCAATGGCATCCCCTTTCTGCAAGGTAAGGAGGATTTTGGACCTCTTCTCTACCCTCTAAGAGAACGAGCTGGGAATTTGTGGAGAGCGAGGAGGCTTGGTGACTAATCTGCCCTTTAGTTTCTCTTGTCTTCAGGTAATTAATTTATTTTTTTAAATAAATTTGTAGAGTGCCACCGGTAAGTAAAGACAATCAAGTCCAGGAATGTGTCTTTTTAATGGGAGTGACCATCTGTATCAGTTTTGTGGGAGAATTTGCTCCTTCGTAATTACGCATTAAAAAAGAAACCTTGACATCTTTAAGTCTCCTCCTTCGCTTTCAAGATTGCTTCCATCCTCCTAGAGAAGTGACTACTGTCTCAGCATTAATTAGTGTTTGTAAAAGTGTTTTGAAGATGAAAAGCGCCATGTAAGTGCCAAGTGCAGTTATCACCGTCACCTCCCCCCGGTTTCTCAGAGAAGCTGTCCTCCTTTGTGAGCAGGCTGTGATTTAAAAATGAAGGGGAAAAATAATCAAATTGAATGAAAACCGCACTGTCTAAACAGAGGTACATGATGTGATGAGAGCTTCTAACAAAGGGACCATTTTGTCAAGTGCCGAATTCCAATCTGCATCTGCAAAAGTCTTGATGAGAATCATTACAGTCTAAATGTATCTAATGCAGAAACGACCGCTTCAGGTACCAATGAGTTGATTGTAGCACTTAAAGGATTCATCTCATGATTACCCTTGTTTAAATAACTTTTTAGGAGCTGAGTCAGGTTAGCGTTTCATTTGGGTTCGTCTCAACAAGAGGTTTCAAATGAGGGTTTATCTTCCTACATGGGAGCTCTCCTCTGCTGTGGGATGCCCACCGCAGTCCCAGGCAGCCAGCCTGGGGTGGTCTCTCACCCTGCCATCTCTGCTTACTTTCAGGAATCGAGTGTCGGTGCTTGTGTCCCCTTGGCTACAGCGGCAGCGCCTGTGAGATCAGCAAGAGGAAAGGTAAGAGGGGCTCCTCAGACCTGTCTGATGGATGTCCTTGTCTGGTGGATGTCCCTGTCTGATAGATGGGAAGCAGTGCCCAGCGCTGGCTGTCCCCACTCTGCCCAGCCCAATGCACCAGGGGTTAGGGTCCTGCAAAGGTCACAAATACGCTTTGCTTGCCCTCTTCTAAATTTCTAGCACTCACAAGGAGGTGGCTGTACTTCTACAGTTCAAAGCTGCATAAACGCACCTTGCAATTATAGCAAAATACCAACTCCTACCTAATTTACAATCCACAACAAGCCTCAGGTCTCCTCCAACAGCTCTAAGTTTTTCCCTTTGATGCAGCCAGTCTGTTGCAAGCTGGTTTCCCCCAGATTTACAACCATGCATTTTAATCTTAAAATCTTATTATGTTGTTTTGAAGCATTTACTAATGCTTCTTGGTCACTTTATATTGCTGCTGTCTCCTGACTGATGCTCTTAACTCCTTCTAGTTTAGGATGATCTGTGAATTTAATAGTTTTGTTTACTTCTTCCAGTTCATTAATTTACATGCTAAATAATACCAGATCTCAGGCACCCAGCGCTCTGGCACCATCCCACTATTTGATGCACTGCATTTATCATTGCGCTTTGTTTGCAGTCATTTATCCAGTTCTCATTCTGCATGGCTGTGTCCTCACTAAGCCAGGCTGAAATACATTTCAAGCCAAGATTTCGCCGAGCAGAGGGTCAATTCTGTAGGTGTTTCTAAGGAAGTCTGTGGAGCCTTAATCTGTGGAGTCACTTACACCTTGTTCCAGTCTGCTTACCGCACGCGTAATTGCTTCCGACCCTCCCAAAGACTCACATCCATCCACTTGTCAACATGGAACTTCCTTTCTCACTCCCCTTTCCTCCTTTCATGTATCGCCTCCACGTTCGGCTCCGTGATTCGCGGGACTTTGAATTTATGTCACTCACATGCTCAGGGTCCAGAAGAAACAGTGTAATAGGAAAAGCAGTGGCTAGAAAGCTGAATATTCAAGCTGTTGTTCATTGAAGAAGAAGATGCTAGCATTTCCCCTAGCACCTCAAAACGTGTCTGATGTGAGTTTAGTTCCTGTTTTTCTTACCTAGCCTTGGACAAGATCAGAGGGAGGAGCACCCTACAAACAAATATAAAGCTAATGTTTTTTCTCTTGTCCATTCTGCATAAAGCATAGTTTGAACAAACACCAGAAATGCTGAACAGAGAATTAACATCATGAAAACAATCACTCCTTACTAATGACTCAAGTGTGTTGTTAGTGGTGTGGACAGGGGCAGAGCTGTTTGTATTTAAATATGATTCATGGAAGCTGACAGCTCTTCCCATGGCAAGAGCTGCTTTATTCTGACAGTCCTTTCTGGCTTTGGGTTTGGTTTTTTTTTTCCCAGATGCTGCTATTAATGGAAACTGGGGTTGCTGGGCCAGCTGGTCTCCATGTTCAGGAGGTCAACGATCAAGGAGACGACAGTGCAACAACCCTGCCCCGCAAAATGGTGGTTCATCGTGTTCGGGGCCAGATGCCGAGACAGTTACTTGCTAGAGGAAATCGTGAAGAACTTACACGAAACCCACGAGCAGTTTACAAACCGAGTGGGAAGATGTCACCTGGCTGGCTCGCCAAGTTGGTCTCGCGCTGCTCATGGGCCTCGTCCGTTGAAGTTGGAAACATTTCAGAAGACCTTGGGAGCTGGGTGTGTGTTGTAAATCACACCTTCGGACATGCTTTGCTGTTGTCCCATGGGAATGAGTTCTTAATATTAGTATAGTTCGTAATATTGTGACTTTTCTCTGTCTTTATTGCAGTGTTCTAACTGAGACAACCTTTATCTCCTGTCTTACTGGGTAGCTGCCTGATTTTAGATTTTACTATCTTGTTTTTGACGGTTCTTTTCAGATAAGAAAAGACTGTTTGATCTTACGTGCACCAAAATGTGTGCTAATATGCAGCTTCTGTGAAGAGAGCTGTGTCACGTGGAGAAAAATGCAACATATTAAAGTCTAAATCTCAATAAGCTCAATAGTATCTGATGTGACATTTACAGCCGCTGTGCCTCACTGCCCTAGTTTCCCAATTCTTTGTATTTAACTTAAATTGTCTCTTGTATTCAAAATAGTCTTGAAGGAATGAAAACCAAAATGTGGAGAACAGTGTTAGACTATATAGCAGCAGTGCTCCTACCACAGCGATGAGCATCCTCCTGTGCGTTTCTGGAGTTGAACAGACACGCTGAGGGTATCGGATGCAGCCCGGTACGCTCAGGTACAGCGATGCTCTGGTTCCTTGGGAAGGGGAGGGAAGGACGGAGAGATGCTACTGGGAAACTGGAAAGTAGCTGCTGATCCTCCTGCTGCTTAGGGGTATTGGAAGGCAGGAGAGACGGCTCCCCTTTGCAGGAGAGGCTGAACCTCCTGCACCATGACCGGGGGCTGTCACTCCAGGATGCCAGGACCTTCCGCTGGAGCAGGGTAAGCAGCAGCTTTCCTGTCACAGAATCACAGAATCCCAGACCGTT
>NW_010167551.1:0-9556 GCF_000695765.1 Mesitornis unicolor
CTCTAGGGCAGCTCCTGAGCCGCTTGGCCGGGATCCGCGCCGGCGGGCTGCAGCTCAGCACCAGCCTCTTCAGGGACACGGGCAGCCCCCGCCGCCATCACCACCACCTCCAGCCCGCCGGCGAGAGCAGCGACCACGACTACGCCCTGCCCAGCTCCCGGCCTCCCAGCCTGGAGGAGGCGGCGGTGGTAACGGAGACGGAGGAGGAGTGGGCGGCCCCCGGCGGGATCTGCCTCCACGTGGACCGGGATCAGGTGTCGGTGGAGTTCTGCTCCATCTGTGCTCGGCGAGCAGCGGCATCCTTCAAAATGTAGGGTCAAGTACCTGCTGCAAGTACTTGTGGGGTTCTCGCCCCTAGGGGCCTCGCGTCGTGGTGGAGGAAGCAGGCGATGGTACAGAGGAAGAGAATAAATACAGTGGTGATGGGGTGGTATTGGGGGAGATGCAGAGGAGGGGAACCTGGCACTTAAGTGGCCAGGGTAACAAAAAGAAATGTCTCTTGAACGGCACGTTGGGAGCCAGATGGTGGCCTTGGTTAAAGGTCGTGTCAATCTGGCGTGTGGACGGTAGTGGTCTGAGCCTGCTTGGTGTAAGAGTCGTGCAAAGCTGCGTACAGCAGTGCGATAATTGCTGTGCAAACTTGACGCGCGCGTGTACACGCAGAGGTGCCGCCAGAGCCCGTTTGCAGCACTTGGGTGAAAAGATCATGCCGGCCTGACGCATGAAGGTGTGCTCGGTTCCGCTTCACAGTTGCCAGTAAAGATATCGCTGACTACCCGGTCTTGAGTCAGATAATGTCTAGCCTGCTTATCCTGAGGAGCCGAAAATGCTTGCTTTAGAAAATCAAACCAAAAACTTCATTAAGACATCGTCACTGGACAGACTTAAGAAAATAGTAATGATCGGCAAAAGAAAGCATGCATATAAAATTGTACTGCATCTCGGTTATACATTACTATTAAAACCTCTCTGACAGTTTCTCTTTTAGGTGCTTGCCCTGCCAGGCTCCGTTGTGTAGGGGTTAAAGAACAGTCGTTTTCCACCTCGCAACCTGGTAAGGATCAATATATTCCCATAATGCGGTATCAGACAGCTTGCTTTGCTTATGCCAGTCTCTTGTAATGGCTGGTTCAGGAAATGATTTCTCTGGTCCTTGGCCTACTCTGCCAAAATGTTTCTAGCTCTGGATGATAACTGATGGTGAAAAGTACAATCACGTCATTCTGATTAGCTGTTTTCCTTTTTAAAGTTAATACGTGCATAGTAGCCAATACATGAGCTACGCTTTGAATTTAAAAAAAATGCTTATGACATTTGAAATAGGAATTTTCTATTAAACTAAGTATCTGATGAGCTGAAAGGGGAAAATGTGCTTATAAGGGCGATGTGATATTTACAGCCTTTTATCATAAGGGGCTGTCCCAAAAGTGTAAGTAAATTGCTTTTTAAATAGAAAAACCAAGAATTTGTGACCTGTTAGTTTAAAATACTGCCTAGTGTTAGGGATGCACGGTACCTTGAAAAAGTCCTCCTCTAGCTTGCTCTAATTCATGATGCAAAGTTTTGCCTGATTAAACAGAACCTCAGCGCTGGTTATATCTGTACAGTGGAGTCCTAATGTAGAGGAGTCACTTTTTTGCATGGACCTCTAACGAGAATTGCGGTTTGGAGAATGCAGTGCATTGAAGTAACTCGTTACTTTAGCTTCCTAGAAGTAAACCCCTTTGCCCATGCGCACTGAAATTCCTATGTTACTTCAAAGTAGCTTTAAATTTTAAAGATACTGCATGTACATGCATGTGCTTAATTTTACTGTAGAGTTCTTAATTTAGCCTCTCACAGTATCCAGAAATCTGTAACTTTATATAATTAAGCACAGATTGGAGATGAGCAAATAACCTATCTTGAGGCTAATGATTTACAAAATGCTCCATAATTAACTGAGATAGGAGGAAAAATAGTTTTGAGAGACAGTAGCGTGTGTTTTCTTGTACTAGTCAGTGTTTCTCCCTATCACAACAGATGAGCGGGTTTTTTCAGTTGTGTTCTAATGTTTAGGTTGTTTATGTCAGTTGGGGGAAGAAGGATTGTGAAAATTATAATATGTAAAGTGAGGTTTCACAAAGAATGGATTTTCCTAAAACAGTTTCATTTATTAAAAAGAAAAATAAATTCAATTTAGTATTCCTGAAGTCTTGTTTCTTAAAGCCTTGAATTTTGGTGTTTAAGGCTAAGTAGAAAGTGTTTTCTCCCAGTCATTTGCTTTATTTGTGGTTATAGTGTCCATCACTATAAAAGGAGTTTGAGTTTTCTTTGTGAAACATCACTGTGTGCTAAAGTATATGTGTATTTAGCATCCTTGTTTTTCTTTATGCTAAAGTGGATTCAGCTGTGTTGGGGCGGAAGAGACGGGACCAGCTGCTGGCCACATTTCCTGCTTTATTTTAAAAGGTAGTATAAGAAATGAGAATAAAGAGGTAACAGGGCTTTTGCTGTCTTTGGTTAAAAAGAAAAAAGATTGAATGCTGGGATCATTTACTGTCATCCAAGATGTTTGTTGTTTTAAAGACAATAGCCTATCAAACAGGTTTTACTCCGCTGTATGCACAGTTCCATCTGTTCAGGGTGTATTGCCAGCACAAAAGAGACTTAGTGGGGCTCGTGTTACCTTAACACCTTTGTGGTGGCATGAACGGGACTGTCCAAAGTTTCAGTCTTAAATTGTGTAACCCTGTGTAAAAAATGGGTTATACCAGGGCCACAGGAATCCCAGTGAACCATCGAGGCCTGTACTGCCTGATACACAAAATGGAAATAATTGAGTTAGGTTCAACCTGGGCTCCACCTGCCTAGCTCAGGCTTCATGAACATGCTTAATTTTGAGGTTTAATGTTGAAAAGAGAAACACTAATGTAGCAAGTATGGGATGTTACAATGGCGTTTCTACAGTTACTTCAGTGTAGAAGTGGTTTTTAAGTTAACTTAAATATGCATTCTTTCTTTTTGCATCACTGCTAAATGGTAGAGGTCAGGGATGTAGTTCTGGTCTCTGTTGTGAACCTGCACATCGCTCTAGTCATGAAACTCCCTGTGAGCTGTGTCTGAGCTTAGCTGATTTTCTGACATGCAAAGTGATGTATACCGGTACCAGAACAAGGCCAAGTCCCTAGAAAGTAAGTGGCTGCAGGCATTTCTAGTGCCTACTGAATCATATTTAAACCAAATAGAGGGGAGGAAGTTATTTGAAACTCTAACCGACTGTACTATCTCTATGGTGTATTATTAATGTAGCTTTTTGAAGTGGAAGCCTTGAAATGACATAACTTAATACTTGAAAATATATTGTAAATGTTTCTTTGTAATTATGTGCCATCCAGATAAGAATACGATACCATAATAAAATCAGACTTGTTGATCTTTCAGTTTATGGGCTCAAATGTTTTTTCCTCTTTTTCTTCTCATTAATGCCTTGCTTTAATTGAGTGGTTCATTACACAAAATGGGAAAACAGAAAGGGGAAAATGCTGCTGCTGCTGTCTGTGGGGGTCATCATTTGGAAAATGAGGTAAAGTAGAGCAGGGTATCCAGGAGAAATGTTGTTACTCATCTTTCCAGTTAAGTTTGTGGTGAGGACAAAATGAAGGTATTGCTCCTTGAACCAAAGATAGGGTTGTACTTTTGAGAATCACCACTCCTTGCATTTTACGGTTGTTTTTTAATATTTTATGAATGTGGATATGTTTGATCAATAAACCATGGAGGAGTAGAATATTTACATAAAAGCTTCCATGGTTTATTGGCATCTTCCTCCTTTCTCTCCCATTTTTAGGTTCTGAAGTTTGATGGCTGGTTAGTAATAATGCTGCTAAACCATAAGTCTTTCATCAAATTGTTATTTCCATGCTAAACACTGGAGTGAGTATAACAAAAGCTTTGAGGGTGCTGAAAGGACTGAACATTTTTAGTGCTCCAGAGTGATCCATGCACTGTATTCTTGATTTCTGTTAGTGTTAAACACTTTATTTGTAGAGAGCAGTTTAAAGTGGCGTGTTGGCTTTTGGGCATCCAGACATTCCAGTGAAAGTAGTCTGCAGCTTGATAAAAAGGAACGTTTCACAAAAATGGGTATTTAAAGTTTTAATAGCGTGCTGTCACGCTCTGCCCGTTTGGCCTCCAGTTGTAGAAAACACCCCGTTCAGCACTGACATTTGTGTTTCTTAAACTTCATACCACAGAACCAAGTGCCATCAGTGATAAACTGCATGGCCTTGCTACCTTCATTTTCCAGTATTTCTCCACCTCATGGTCTCTTGAAAACTCTTTAGCAGTTAAATAAGAAACAGTTTCACGCTGGGTCCTCTGTTACTCCTTCACGGTTTGATTCTGGTGCACTGATTTTTGGTAGCTTTCTAAATTAACTTCTTTCCTTCCTCTGAAGAGCATAGCAGCATCTGGGAGGGAAAACCCATTGGTGTTTTAGCACTCTCTAGCTGCTTGGAGAGGTGATACTAAAGTAAATGTTGGGAAACACATTACAACACTTGGCATCCCTTGGTACTTCCAGCTTATCAGATTTCTCATGCTGTTTGTCAAAACTAACCAGTTTTCCCTCAGAAACACAGAGATCTTAAGCAAAACACAGAAGTCTTCTGTAAATTTACTGATTTTTAAAAACATGTTCTCCACAGCTTGTAGTTAAAGAGGTTTTTCTGCTAGAATCAACTAAACTGTTTATAGGGTTGTATTTGCTGTTGGGCTGCAAGTGTCTCTGGGATGTATTTGGTATGGGGGGTTGTTTAAATGGGCTCTGTGTTTAAAGAACACAGTGTATAAAACTGCATGTTGACAGTAGCTGATTCTACAGGTTTTTTTACCCAGTTTAAGTGAGATATGCAGGTTTGGAGAACTAATTCTGCCATTGCTCATTAGCATGAGGATGCCAGGAGCTGGAGTAGGGCAGGTACAGGGGAAGAGGGTGTGGAATAGATTGTGATGTTGAGATTCACCAAAAAATGGTTCATGTAGAAGGTAAAATTAGTGGGTTTTTGATGTTTCTGTGGATTCTTATCTAGTTCAGACTTGGAATGGTCAAAAGTCCGTCAGTACAGGTTATACATTCAACACGTGCTTTCTGCTAAGAATGTGATAAAAGCTGTTGCTGTGGTGTGTGGTCTGTGATGGCCTTGTTTCTACTAAAACCATAGAAGAAAGGTTACAGCTAAAACCTGATCCAACTCAGATTTTCAGTCAGGGAGGCAGCATTTGCAAGGAGCTTGTGCAGTTGGTAGGAGGTAAAGGAGAACCAGTAAAAGCTCAGTCTTTGCCTTCTTGGGAGAAAAACCATGAAATGGAGAGGAGTGTTCCCGGGTTTGTGAGGGTGCTCTTTCCTGTGCATCCATGCTACAGCTGCCTGACAGCATCTTGCTGTCCTGCTGGATTTTGAAACCATTTCAATCTTTAAGTTACTTTTGAGAATATATTTGCCCCAATTTAAGGAGAAATACACAGCAAACAAGTGAAAAATTTCCTTTTTTATAAACAAACCACCTTTGTGGCCTAGTCTGTAGCTGACCTTTGAATGACTGATACTGAACACTTTAAATACATATTTGCAATTGTTGCATTCATCAGTTACACTGGAAACAAGTAATCGGTCTTTGCAACTTACTAAAAAACATTGAGGAATGGGATTTTTTTTTCCTTGTTAGATACTGTCTTCACCTTTCACCCTCATAAATTAATATCTAAAAAATACAATTTGTTCAAGTGAGATCATGAAGTATCAGAGCATGCATTCTGATTATTGATAATTATCATCACTTGAATTGATACTAAAATGAAGATAGTATATGGAATGGAGGCTGGTTTTGAATCTCACACTTCAAAAAGTGCTAGGATCTGTTTATAATATCTTAGCTGTATCTTGTTAAACACAGTAACAACCACTAGGGCACTCATTTTTGTTCTTAAAGATGCTATTGCAAAGTAATCTCTTTATGTAATGTTTTTGTTACCACAGGTAAGTGGCTCTGTTGGTTGAAGTCTGAGGACTTCTGGAGATGCCATAATTCACTGTTTGGTAAAACACTTGCTCCGTGAGCATCTCCAAAGCAGAGGTGATGAAGGTGAAGCCCAGACAGCTCCTTAGCTGCAGGCTGGTATCAGGACACCACACAATACTTTGAATTAAGGAGAATTAAGCTCTATGTACATAATGACTGTTGCAGAGGTGCAAACCAGGCTGCTACTCATGGTTAGAGAGAAATAGAGTGTGGGATTTTCCTGCTGTAACAACAGATTTGTTAGGAAAGAGTAGATAAACATGACCCAACTCTGTCAGTAAATTTTTCAGCACTGCTAGAGCCTAAGTTTTCAACCAAGGCAAACAATTAAGGGTCTCAATACTGAACTCTCATTAATAAGATTCCATGTGCATCTCTGGGGATACTAGAATTTTACTGAAGTGTACCTGATTGCTGACCAGTAACTGTACAAGTTTTACAGCTCAGACCATACCTCAGATTGAGATGATTGCTTCTGTAGAAAAAAATCCTGATTTAGTTGTCAATCTGCAGAATGCACTACAGATCCCTCATTCGTTAGGAAAATTAATAATTTCTATTGCTGTAGAATATACAGTCACCCATGGTGAAGACAAGCCTGACTGACAGGTGAATTACTCTCACCACAGCTCCCTGCTTCAGGAAAAGCCTAACTTCAGGGCAAACCAGTTGCAAGGACAAAGTTTGTTCTGACTCAGCTTTTTTTTTTGGGTCACTTGATAGATATGCTGGGAAGTCTGCCCTGAGTATCGCTCCCCATGGCTGACAGCAGTGGGGTCTACAGTGTACAGAGTGGCTCCTAGAACAGAGAAATTCAGGGACAGAGAACACCAGTCCTTACAGAGCTGTTACTCAGGTGTATACCCTAAGCTGGACATAATAAAAAACTTAACATTTAAGGTCAGAACTGAAAAGAACACCAGTGCTGAGTCTTAACTTTGTTTTCCTGTTAAAGAGCACAGCAAGCAATGACTTCTTTCCTTTTTTATTATGGTTACTTATCCAAGGCAATTGAAAAAGTTGCTTAACTTCATGCTTGCAACTCTTCAGGATCCCTGCCAGTGTTCATCTGCTGCAGTACTTTGATGTATATCCTGTGATGTTTAGTGGCAAGATACAACCCAGTCAGAGCCTGTGCGAGTACCCCCAAACTCAACTTTCTAAAGACAGGCTGAGCAACTGTGAGCCAGAAGCGTAACATATTTTCTTTCCCCGGCAAGGGAGATGAAGAATACCTAAAACAACATAAACAGCAGTAGAAGCTTACTTTTTTTTCCATCCACTTTAAACATCAATATCTTAATATTAAAGTAATTAAAATACTTAGGTAGCTATTCTTTCCTAAGTTAAATTCACTTGGTGGTACCAAGCTCTCTGGATAAATGCTATATAAAGTATCCTGACGTCTCGCCATTGCCTCACTGTGCTCTGACCCAATCCACAGCATTCCAGCTGCTGGGCACTGCCCAGGGTCGGCGACATCGCTCAGCCATCCAGCCAAACTGCACTACGCAGAGATCTTCATCGCTTGGCAGGATGGCAGCCACCATTTCGTAGAATCACAGCATGGTCTGGGTTGGAAGAAACCTTAAAGCCCCCCCCCAGTCCAACCCCTGCTATGGGCAGGGAGACCTCCACCAGCCCAGGCTGCTCCAAGCCTCGTCCAACCTGGCCTCAGGCACTGCCAGGGAGAGAGCACTCACAACTTCCCTGGGCAACCTGGGCCAGGGCCTCACCACACTCAGTAAATAACTTCTTCCTAATATCCAGTCTATATCTCCCCTCTTACAGTTCCCCTTGTTCCCATTACCCCTTGTTCCGTCACTACCTGCCCTTGTAAAAAGTCCCTCCCCAGCTTTCCTGTAGCCCCTTCAGGAACTGGATGGGCGCAATAAGGGCTCCCCGGAGCCTCTTCTTCTCCAGGCTGAACAGCCCCAACTCTCTCAGCCTGACCCCATAGGAGAGGTGTTCCAGCCCCTCTGATCTTTTTTGTGGCCTCCTCTGGACTCATTCTAACACATCTATTTCACATCCCCAGGCACATCATGGGTAGGTTTTGATGTTCCTGCTATGCAAGAGTGCTCTACAATGGATCAGTGTGCAGATCTTGTTTCACTTTGGAGGCCTGGTATAGCTCTTAGCAACTTTCCCTTGTAATTAGAGAACCTTAAGCAAATCTCCTTCTGTGCACTAAAAGCCTACAAAAAGACAGATGTGCATAGCCTAAAAATCCACAGAATTTAAACATTTAAACATTTAAACCATTTCACTCATTGCAGGTCAATAAGACTTACCTGGCTGCCAGGCTTGCATTCATGGGGAGAGCCAGGAGGATGGGATAGAGCCCCCCAACAGCAGCCCCTATCAGCCCTCCTCTGACCACGGCACAGACCTCGCAGTTCAGGTCACCTGCGGGGCACACAATGTTTCACTGTCAACATTCACATCCTTCCAACACATCCTTTTTTGAAGCTGCGTGCAACAATGTGGAAACAAGCGTGTGGCAGAAACAGGCACTCTGTACAGGCATGCAAGATATTTTGAAGGAAGTACTCTTCCTTTTGCAACAACAACAAAAATCACTTATTTTTCACTCTAAAGTTGACCTTCAAATGAAATCATAAAGACAGGGGAAACTAAACTGCTTTGTTGCAGTCACTTCTACACGATTCAGTGAAAAATGCTAAAAAATCAGTGATGTGCAACGGAAATTTTCCTATAAACCTACAGAAACACACATATGTAACTCCCACTCAAATTCAAGAACCCACTGCTGCACGATGCATTAGAGAATCTGTTTTTCAAACTCTGCTTTACAAACTGAGGTTTTTCAAGACCACAACAGCCCAAGACCAGCATTCTGCAGAGAGGAAAAGCTCCTCCAGCGTAACATTGCATACAGAAAGCAAAACCCTTTCAAAAACAAGGAATTACAAGGCTTTTACCTGAAAACAAGGGCTCATGCACAAAAGCTTCATAAGCCGCTGCTGTTGAAAGAAACGGGATAACGGCCATTGGCAAAGCAGACACCAGGGAAGCCTTTCTGACGTGGAGGATGTTCCTGAAGAAGTTATTTGCTGCTAAACCGCATAAGCTTGAATTTGCTGCGATGAAGTACACTCCATGATTACAAAGGTTCCTGTGAAAGAAGGAAAGTTGCTTCAGGAACTGAGAACTGTTAAAAATGTTTGGTTTACTCAAGTGTTACAATTCACTTGTGATTATCCTACAATGAGAGGTAAGAGATACAAATCTTTCGCTGGCGAAAAACAGAGAGTAACTACTTTTGAAAGCAACCAGCACAGCATCCTTTGCTATGTGCCTGAGTTTACACACACCTCAAGAGTGAAGGGACAGAGACTGAGAAGACTTTGGGACAATTTTTTTTATTATGGCTAATGGAAGTTTAATGAAATTTTTTCTCCTAGTAAGTATGTTCCTAAGGAGAATGTTATCTCAAAATAAATTTTTATATACATATATATAAATATAAA
>NW_010167552.1:0-688 GCF_000695765.1 Mesitornis unicolor
GAATCCAATTAAAGTTTATTAAGTGAGTAAAGGCAAGCAAACAGCGCTGGGTGCGTGGGGACACAATCTAGTCCATCTGACACGCACGCCGTACAATTCTCTTTTCAGGTTTATATTTCTTTACCTAATGCATATTCATAGAATTTCGAATACGCTTATCCATATGCATGACCTATCCCTGCTTCATATTCTAATTTGCTCTCCTCCCATTCGTGCCTGCGCAGTGTCCCCTGCTGGTGGTCTTGAGGGGGTCGCAAAGCTGTTTTTATTTTTTCTTTTTCTTCACCTTTGTTAAGCTTTCCTCCTTGCACCGACTTAGTTACTTCTTGGCTCTTGCTCAAACCACAAGACTGGTGGTGTCTCTTTTCTGAAGAGGGTTCAGATAAGTGTCTCCTTTCTGGCGCCTTATGGGTCTTATACAACTATACACTCTGCTATACTTCTTCTCACTCTGTTCTCTGTACAAGGACAGCCAAAATAGTCACAGAGGTCGCATCTTCCCCATTTTCTCCACATTATTTTAACACGAATCAGACTGCCACATCTCACAATCCCCCGTTTTCTTTTTGATAACATTGATTCATGTTTTTGTTTCTAATCGAGTCAATACTTGCCGAATTGCTATCAGCTTCTTTTGTTTTTAGTATCATTAGGGAGTGAGTTTTTCCTTTTTCCGGTTCTAAATCAG
>NW_010167553.1:0-11267 GCF_000695765.1 Mesitornis unicolor
CAACTCCTGAGATTCTGTGATTCTGTGAGAGGCCCATAGCTGAACACAATATTCCAGATGCGGTCTCACCAGGGCAGAGTAGAGGGGAAGGAGAACCTCTCTTGACCTACTAACCACACCCCTTCTGATACACCCCAGGATGCCATTGGTCTTCTTGGCCGCAAGGGCACATTGCTGGTTCATGGTCATCCTGCTGTTCACCAAGACCGCCAGGTCCTTTTCTGCCTGGCAGCTTTCCAGCCACTCGTCCCCAAGCCTGTAGTGTTGCATGGGCTTATTGTGACCGAAATGCAGGACCCGGCACTTGGCCTTGTTGAAGCTCATACAGTTGGCCTCAGCCCATTGATTCAGCCTATCCAGGTCCCTCTGCAGAGACACTGCCGCCCAACTTAGTGTCATCTGCAAACTTACTGAGGGAGCACTCAATCTCCTCATCCAGATCATTGATAAAGATGTTAAACAGAACTAGCCCCAAAAACCGAGCCCTGGGGAACACTGCTTGTGACTGGTCACCAACTGGATTTAGCTCCATTCACCACAACTCTCTGTGCTCAGCCATCCAGCCAGTTTTTAACACAGTGAAGTGGGGTTAAAAGGGGCGGAGGAGTGGCAGAGACAACTTGTGATCAACTAACTGCAACCCCATTTCACATCCCCCTGTGCCACTGGGCCAGAGGAGGTATAGAAATCATGAGTGAATGTGAGCCCAAGAAAAATGAAGGGGATGGAGGGAAGGTATTTTAACATTTAGCTTTTATTTCTTATTATCCTACTCTGATTTGATTGGCAATAAATTAAAATAATTTCCCTGGAGTCAAATCTGGTTTGCCCATGACAATAACTGGTGAATGATCTCCGTGACCTTATCTTGATTCATGAGCCTTTCATAATATTTTTCTCTCCCTGTCCAGTTGAGGAGTGATAGAGTGCAACCAGCCAGGATCAATCTCCACTTTGGGCACGAAACGGACTGTAGTGCATGAGATGCCAGGCGCCCATCAAGCTTGTCTATCACTCCACTCTTCAGCAGAGGTGGAGGGAAATAAGATGGAAAAGAACTTGTGAGTCAAAGGCAGTTAAATAAGGCAAAAGTAAAGGCCACACCTGGAAGCAAAGAGAAACAAAAGCTTTCTCTGCTTCCCACCTACAAGCAATGTCTAGCCACTCCCCAGGAAGCAGGGGTTCAGTACACATAGCAGTTGCTCCGAAAGACAAATGTAAAACAAATGCTTTCTCTTTCTCATTTCTCTTAGCTTTATTGCTGAGCAGGTGCCATATGGTATGGAGTGTCCCTTTGGATAATTTGGGTCACATGTTCTGGCCATCTCCCATCCCAAGATCTTGCCCACCTCCAGCCTACTGGCAAGTGGGGAATGTTGGAGAGACAGAGGTGATTCTATGTGAGCACTGCTCAGCAGTAGCCAAAACAGTGGAATGTTATCAGCACCTTTCTAGCTACCAGTACAAAATGCAACACTATGTGGGGGCTGCTATGGGGAAAATTAACTCCATCTCAGCCAGACCCAATACAGGAGAAATAGAAGGAGTCCAGTTATTACACGTGAGTGAGAACATACTTTTTCACAGTTTCAAATATGATGCCATGTGGAAGATATGCTACTTTTAATCTTTACTGCAGAAATATTATGATCTCTGTTTATTTTTTTCCTTTACTGTTTTTTATATTCCTCTTTCAGCTGCTGATTATTATTGTTTGGACTGATGACATCATAGATAAGGGTTTCACACAAAAAGATACACACATTTAACTGAAGTAGGTAAGATTGTCCTGGACTAAAAAATGCACTTTCCCTTAGGAAATGAGAATTAGGTGATAAGAACCTCATAAAAATAATAGATAAAAGAAGAAAGTGCTTTAACTGAAGTAGACAAAAGATGTAGAAAATCAATAAGTTTTGAAGTTATCGCTAATTTTGAAATTATTGTTCATACTTGGGTTTCACATGGCAAGGGTTGTTTTTTTCTTGGTTTCTTGATTTCATTGTATTTTGCAATAGTAAAGATTCTCTGTCATAGTCTTTTTCTCATGTAAAAATAGAAGAATTGTTTTTACTTGTGCAGTGATAGTCCATTATAGAAACAGACAATTGAAAAGCCGTGTCTGCCTGAAGAGGTTCTGTGAGTGAAGCTGTCAGAGCATCAGCTAGTATAAAATCTCAGAAAACTCTTGGAAGATGGATTGCCTGGAAATTTGCTTTACTTTATGTTTTGAATTTTTATTGAGGTACACTCTAGTTTTAAATTAATAATATATTTCTGGAACTAGATGGTATGTGGGAGCACTATAGAATATAGCTATGGCAAGCCTTTTTTTTAATGTCTAGGTATAAAATAAGCGAATCATTGACACGAAAGAGTTATATAGGCCCATATTAGAGATTTCAGCCTCCATTTCCCTCTCCTTTCTTTGTTCCAGCTCAGACACTCCAACCAGCACTCAGCATTTGTCCCCCTACTTCTTGTTTTTCTGCTATAAAAATATGGTGGGAGCAAGTCCATATGTAGTTTTTATTTTCCATCAAGAGGTGGAGACGTGAAGGGAAGTTGAGATAAGGGGGCATTCCACTAACATTTAGACCACTTGCCCAGATAACAGTGCTGCACCATGACTCAATTGCCAGAAAAGCAAGAAAAACAGTTCATGCTATTAAAGTCAGGGACAGGAGTTCTCACTGGTTTTCACAAGATACATTTTTGTCCTGACTATAGAACATGTTTCATGTTTAGAATTGAAACAGAAGCCCAAACCTCTAATTAAAAAATACATTCTTTCAAAAAAACCCTATTCCCTTCATTTCAGCTCAATATTGGTAGGAGGTGTACCTTTGCTGTTGTTGCCTTTAGCTCAAAACTTCTTTTAAATTAAATGCTTCTATGAGGACTTTCCTATGTTGTAACAGGAATTTTTCAAGTTAGTAACACATTTCAAAAAACTCTTAATGATAATGACCACAAAATACCATCAGCCAATACTTGTTGAGTGATCTTTTCTTCATAGCTTTTTGTTCCTTTTCTCATAAATACCAGATGGTAGCTTTGTGCATGTAACCCACTCTTAGAAGTTCATATTTGAGAATTAATATTTCGATCTGAAAATATAAATATATATTTATTTATATATGTCATTGCTTCTGCCTGAGCTTTTCATTGCTTCTGGACACTGATGTTAAGATGGAGGACTCCGGTATCCAGACCACATGACTATATTCAGTGAGGTTGGATTTTACTGCTTCCCCTGCATTATACTTGTTTTTTGAACTTAGATGAGTCATCTAGTCATACAGTGTCTACAAAGTGTAAAAAAGTAAAGAGCAGCCAGTGATCAACTGGTATTTTTTTTTTAAATTTTCAGGTGAAAATTGGCAAGATATTAAGCTTCTTTGCTGAAATACCTTTTTCTATCATGAAGGTACCTCTGAAGGGTAAGTTACTTAGCTTGGGGTTGTGCCATCCTTCTTCAAAGTTCTCGAAATCTTTGATATAAACATTTGAATATATATAACAACAAAGACAAAAAAATCAATGTACATATACAAGAGCATCCCTAAACCTTATTTTTATGGCTCAAAAGGCAATTCAAATTTTCTCTTTTACTATGTTGAGTTCTTAAAGTGATTCCTCATGTATTTTCAGCATAAGAATTTTATGTGGAGGAAGAAGAAGGATTTAGAATAAGAACACTGTCACAATAAATATAATGTCTCTATAAATTGAGTTTACAAATTAGGAGGACATGGCCAGCGGAAAGGTCTATAGCAGCTGTCAGCAGAATCTCTTGGGGTGGTTTAGAGGATCCGTTATTGATCTTCAGGCATGATCTGTTTAATACTATTAGAATAAAGGAAATGAGGAAGAGTGGCTTTAGGGGGATGTTAATTCATCCAGTGAGACTGAAGGAAAATACTGCTATTCTTAACCATTTTTAGCCTCTTATTCCTGAATGTGATAGGTGATAGATGTCTGATCAAATAATCACTGAAAGAGCAAAACATGTAGTCTTTGGGTCAAATCTAAAACATACCAGTAAACGTTCAGTAGTGGAAAATAGTAGAAATTTTGTGTTGAATAGGTGAATTGATTCAGTTTATTCTTCCCTTTATCTTAAAGAAAGTTTGGTACAAAGAGTTTTTGATTACAGTAGGAATATAGTCTGAGTCTAAGATAATATTTAGTGAAAGCAATTGAAGTGCAGAGCTGTGGCTTTTTGATGTGGGAGAAGCTTGGGAATTCAAATTAGAGGTATCCAGAGCTTTGGGGTAAGTGTATCCTTCTGTTTAAACCCACTAATCACTAACTCACTGTTATGAATTTCTCCAGACTATGAAGGCTGATCATCTAAGTTATCTTTTTTGTCAGGAGGGTAATAAAGACGTTTCAGAGGGCAGCAGATTCCATTCTATAATATGAGTTTCAGGGAGCTGAATTGAAAACCTTCCAAGTGCACTGATGATTTCCAGTTGCTTCTGCAGTAGTCATGGGTGGTCAGGGTACATCACTGCTATTTAGATGCTTCCTCACTTGCCTGTGAAAATGTGCTCTGGATTACTTGTATATAAGCTATGTGTACGTAAATAGCACATCTTTGGGATTGGTATGCTTTGCAATTAAAGACTACTTCAAACTCACTGTATATGTCCTAACTTCAGAACCACCTCGTGACAGTATTTCATTGAAGGACTATTTTCATTTGCTTTCTTCCTCTGCTTCTTTAAAAAAAGCCCCACACAACTGTAAGCTTTAACTTCTGTAACATTTCAATAGCATTGCATATTGATTTGTTTTCTCTTGTACTTAATTATTAACTCCTAATAACAGTGTTTACTAAATGTTCTGCTTTCCATGGTGTCAATTTTCAGTGTTTTTCTTGTTTTTTCTTGGTTTAGATAAAAACTGTTCTGAAGTCTTCAGAAGAAATTGAACACATGTTTTTCTGTTAACTGTACCATTAGCATCAAAACCTGTAGCATGGAGGCAGAATAGTATGAAACAGGACTTTCACAGACAGCAGTAGCAGTGCTTCCTCCTAAGAGTATTCCCATTGTTTAGAGAGTAACCCCTTTCTCAGGGAGCTATTGAAAGCAGCAAAACCTACTACCTGCCTTCAATACCCTAAATCAAATTGATGCTTTTAAATAGATAAACTCTGGATATGAAGATTTGCAGATTCAGTTAAGACTTTGAAATAAAGTTCTGTCACTCATTTGCTTGAGTTTAGACTCACACACAAAAAAGCAGTTATGCTATGAGAATCCTCAGACTGAACCATTGATGGACAACATATCTTCCTCTTTAACTGCAGATATATAAACCCCTGACACTTACAAGTTTGTCACTCCTCAGCAGAGGGATACTTTTAGCAAAACAATAATACTCAAGACAGAAGCTGAACTATCTTCATCTATGGGAAAAATGGAACTCCTCTGCTCCCAAAAGTAGCACATCAGTTTTAGCTCTGCCTTGAAACAACACAGCTTTTCAGACAGAAACTAAGCTTCCAAGAACACTAGCTCTAGCTTAAATTTATATGCACACACACCTGTTTCTGCATTCAGAAGCACTGATGGAAGCAGAAGTCTCAAGCAGCAGGAGGCTGTACCTGTGAGTCACTTTTATGTGTAGCACAAGGAGGATCAAACAAATCTGAATTAAAAAGATCAATTACTAATGTTACTGTAATTAGGTAGGTGTTAATAACCAAGAGACATAGAGGTATTTTATAAATGGAAATACATATATATATCTGCATGTGTGTATGTATCTATTATTATGTAAGCCTTGACAGGCTAAAATGAAGAAAAGGGTTGCCTTTTTTAAGGATAGGTACTGAGTTAATCTTGAAGTGATAAAGAAACCACAGCAAAAACTGCCTCTCATGCACATGTGGGCACAGAAGAGATTGTCACAAAGCTTGTTGCAGCAGTCCTTCAAAATCTCCCAACAGAACATATCTTTTTCTTGACTGGGTTACACAAAGTACCAGAAGTGATCGGTTTCTCCAAGCTGATCTGTGACTGCAGATGAAGGAGGAAGTCTGTATTTGAGAGGACCCTCCTTACCTGATAAAAATCATTAAGCTTTCAATATTATCCCAACTGCTCTCTTCATCAAGAAGCGAAAGTAACTAATTGGCTTCAATCTGAGCTTTAAAATACTGGACTACTGAAATCTTCACACTTTCCAGACCTGACTTTTAGCTATCATAAATCAGAACGTTCCCATTGTCAGAACTGTGACAATTTACCTGAAGTCATGGTATTTTCACCTCTCTGTTTTTCTTTTATATCTATTTTGGGCAGCTGAATTTGCTTTCCTGTCATTGTAAATATCTCTGGAGTCACATCGTGTATTCTTACCGCAGCCTTATAGAAACAGACCCCATAGTTAGACAACGTGCGAAGAAGCAGTTCACTTTTCTATCTCACTTTTGCTTCTAACCGTGCGATCTCGTTAAGTTCAAGGGGCTGTGTGGGCTCCCTCTGGTGGCTAATTGGCCTTAGTCAGGTCAGAGTCACTTTTCCGAAGGACCTGTCACAGTGAATGAAGACATGACATCGGCAGGGAAAAATGAGGATACTCTAAAAATGATCAGTGGTTTATTTTTTTGTTTGCTTGGGGTTTTGTTTTGGCTTTTTTTTTTTGGTTTTTTTTTTTTTAGTCGTCAGAAATAGTGAAGGAAGAAATGAACACAAAAAGCAGTCTAGGTATTCCGTGAAGCCTGGAGGCAGGTAGATTTTACTTAGATTTAACCACACCTCATGTGGAGAAAACTTTGCTGAAAAGCTGGTAGGGTAAGTTACTAAGGAAAAAGTCTAGATGAAGGACTGTGTAATCAGAATTGGCTATTTAGCAGGGTCCTCTAAAGAAAGCTCGACTGAAGCAGGATGTTGTTTTGAAGTTGAGCGTACAAAGATAATACATTGTTGTCCCCCCATGATCAAAAGGCTGATTCAAGAAGTGGGATTTATTCCCAAATCTATCCAGATGCTCAATTCCAGCCTTCCAGTGCCTGCAGAAAGGTGAGATGGACAACAGCAAAACACTCATGGTGTAAGATCAAATGGACAATGCTATAAAGTGCTTTGTGTCAGCTACTAGCAGCTACAGCAGCTAGTCATAACTTTTCATCCCTGTGCTTGCAAGTGATGCACACTCAGAACACTGTGACACTAACTCAGTCATTGCTTGCTCTGCAGCACTAGCAACTGGGACCCCTTCTAGATGGGCTGGAAATCCTCTTGATGTTCCACACTACATCATATCACAACAAGAAACAGTTTAGAAACTGACAATACAATGTTAAAGTTGCATTTGTCTCTTTTCCTTTCCCTGTAAGCCAGATTTGCCAAATTACCTTAGAACAGGTTATAAGCAAACATGTCAATAACCATCAAACTACTCTGGGTTTACTCCAGAGGACAATATGGCCCTAGAGAGAGCAAGAAAGATTAAATATCTGTAGACATAGGCATACAGTCACCCATCTTCTCATTTCTTAAATATTTGGGTATGTAACTCACACTGTATAAATGTCTTCTATGCATTTAATCACAAAATATACAAATATAAGGATTACCTTGCTGCAATGTGTTAACTGCTGATTTTTAGCATGGACAAAATAATTCCAGAAAAAATGTAACATCATGTCCAACACAGCCATCAGCATGACCAATGCTTTTCTAGCTTTCTACTTATTTGCTTATTTTATACTTAATTATACTTATTTACTGACATCAGCTTTTTTTTACCTAGCTGACCTTTTCTTTCTCCGACTTAGCAACTTTTGTTCAGTTCTAGAACTTAGTGCTCTACTTTTAGAACAGCTATTTTCTTACAGGAGAAGTAGGCACTTGAAAGGCCTGCTGCTGCATTTCAACACAAAACTTTGGTGGCAGGGTCAGCAGATGAGATGAAGTCTACAACCTTCAAAGCTGACCTACAACACAAGGTACACTGTGGAAATTCAAGAGGTCAGAGTTCATACTTGGAAAATCAGAAGCAAGGTAGCCAGAGAGCTGGTGATTTTATTACGCTAGGCTTAGATCCTGATGCTGGCTAAGACTAAAGAAGCTTAAGAGCTGCTCTGTCTTGAGTCAGGCAGTGATAGTTTTCAGGGATTCTTTACAGCTGAAGATCAAATGTATCAGAGCAGAGGCCACACTGTATCTGTTCTTGCTGTCTGCATGGGAGTACAGAGTCATGCAAGTGAGGAGTTAAAGCCTTCTTGATGCTGACTTAAAGATTCTCCATGCTAGGATTTTACGATATTATGTTCTCTCCCTCTGTACTGCTTGTTCCTAAAACATGTCAGACTGGCCATTTATTCGGTTTGGCCAAAGTGTTTGTCTTTGGCTACTGCCTGGAAAGTCAATGCTGTGTATGGGTTGTTGTCTCTCCTATGCTTTCACAGTTACCAGTTGCTCAGGAATCTCTGGACTGGGTTGCAACTGGACTGCTTTTAGCAGCCACTAATTATCTAGTCTTCATGAATTTATCACTGTTCTTGTTTTTAATCTCCTCATCTGTTTAGTCTCCATCATGTCCCATTGCAAAGTGTTCCACAGTTTAGTTATGCTTTTTCCAAATGTACTTTGGTTTCATTAAAAAATTATATAATACTAAATGAGGAAGCCAACTGTGATGCTTGTTTACAGAGTCAAATGCATTCTTCTATGAATAAACCACCAAGTAAATCATAGAGTTCAATCCAGCCTTTCAGGTAAATGATGCATATTATTAAATGCTGATGAGTTCATAACAGGGGAACAGATAGCCCTCTAGTTCCAGGTTGCAATGTTTTAAATGAAAAGAAAACAAATTCTTTCACTCTCTTAGTAATTCCACTGAAAAAAATGCTGTGAAATGGCATGTGACAAAGAAAATAGAGTGCATGCTTATCTTCTGTATTTTGTACTGCTCCGTGTCTCCAGTCAATAATTGTAAAAAGGCAGTAATAGTTTTTACTGCACCTTAAAAAATTTGGAACTCCACGTCTGTAGATCCTCTTTTTTCTCTTTGTAGCTCTCAAAGAAGTTGTGAGATTATTTTGTTAAATGTGTAATATGTTTCTGCTTTTCTGGGCAGGCTTGAATTTGTTGGGAGAGTAGAAAGGGCACCAAAGCAAACAGTGCTTTATTTTCCCACCAAAATCTATTAAGAAAGTCTTCTGTTTCTCTATTGTGATATCAAGGACTACTGAATTTGTGCTGTTGTGCTAGTATTTCTACAGTTCTAGAAATGTATGCTGCGAGGCAGAGAAAAGGTAGCACCGGAGATAATGTGGTTTTCTCCCATTTTACCCTTCACTGTAAGCCTCTTCAATTGTTACATCATTGTGGAGGGAGAAAGGGAGAAAGGGAAGGACAGGTCCTTACTCCTTACACATGCTCACACTGGAACTATTTACAATCATGCCAGACTGTAGAAAGAAAACATTAAGGGGTTTGGGTGGCTGCATTTTGTTGGGTTTTTTGTTTGTTTCTCAAAGCCTAAAAGTCACACACATTGTAGCAGCCCTGGGAGTTGAGTCTGTGTCTTCCAACCACACATCTTCTGCTTTAGTCAGAAAAATTTCTTTTGTATCCTCTAGGGTCTCAGTTTGCTAGGTTTAAATAATACATGAAAATTCACATGAAATCTCAGTGGGACTGCTCTTCTAATACTATAAAAAATTGAGCCTGTTTTCCATATGTCTCTCTAGTAGTTGTACTGGAGTCCAGTTTTTCTCTGTAGATGCTTGAATCGCAAGTAGAAATCATGTACTGTTACCTACCAGAAAGCTTTTCACCCCTTTTGTTTCTCAAAGACACCTGAGCATGCCAGGTTTAAAGACAAGCAGCTGCCTCAGTGCTCTGTTGAGTCAGATCTTAGTGACATTCAAGGATTACCCAGAGTGTTTCCAAATAGTTATCCTAGGTCTGACAGCCTGTGACTCAACTAGGCAAAGCAATGGGTAACTAGTCTCCCACTTCTGATTGGTCCGTGGCCAGACTTCCTACTACTTTTCTCTGTCTCCTTGGACAGACATGTGATCAGAAATTTTCTGGTGGGAAAATAACATTGCTCTTAATCATATTCTAACTAACAATTTTGTTTATAGAATGTGCTCCTGGAAAGTCATAACTGAAGCTGAGCAGTTAAAATGGGATGCAATGGAAAGTAGTTCAGTCTGATGAGGTAGCTTTGAATGTGAAAGTACCTCAGAAAGACAGAGCATAATCAAAATCCTGTTTAAATACAAGCCAGAAACCTCTTGATATGCTGAGAGAGGAAAAAAGGAATAGCTTGGAAGCACTGAGGACTGAGGCTAATGATTAGCCAATTTTGCGTCAGAAATAGTAAGACATGAGGGCAATTATGAAGCAAGGCTCTAGGACCTGCACACACAGAGAAGGAGCATTTCAATATAGAATCATAGAATGTTTTGGGTTGGAAGGGACCTTTACAGGTCATCTAGTCCACCTGTCCTGCAGAGAGAAAGGACATCTTTAGCTAGATCAGGTTGCTTAGAGCCACATACAACCTGACCTTGAATGTTTCCAGGATGGGGCATCTACCACCTTTCTGGGCAACCTGTTCCAGTGTTTCACCATCCTCACTGTGAAAAACTTCTCCCTATATCTGGTCTAAATCTCCTATTTTTTCTTTTAAATCCATTACTCCTTGTCCTATCACAAGAGGTCCTGCTAAAAAGATTCTCCTCATCTTTCTTACAGGTCTTCTTTTCAAGGGCTTCTATGTAGGCTGTAATAAGATCTCCCTGGAGCCTTTTCTTCTCCAGGCTGAACAATCCCAACTCTCTCAGACTGTCCTCATAGGAGGACCATCCCACTGGTGCTGTGGTTTAGGCCCACTGCGTAACTGAGCACCATAATGCCCCAAAAAAGGGCTAGTCAAAATAAGGACTGGGAGGGCTCCTCACCACTTAAAACAGGCCACAGGCAAAAGACAAACTCATCATGAGGAATAAAAAACAAAACTATTTTAATTTGTTACCAACATCAGAGTAGAACAATGGGAGATACAACCAGATCTTAAAATCAAAATATCTTCCCCCTACCCCTCCCTTCTTCCCAGGCTCAGCTTTTGTTCCCTGTTCCTTCACCTTCCCCCTCCCCCTTTGCCTTGAGGCACAGGGGGATGGGGGTGGGGGGTTGCAGTCAGTTTTCCCATCATGCCACGTGCTTCTTAGGAGTAGGGAAAAAAAAACAAACTTCAACCCAGTGTCTCTTTCTCTGCTTCCACGTGGC
>NW_010167554.1:0-1534 GCF_000695765.1 Mesitornis unicolor
TTGCCACCAGGCTTTCTCTGGAGCTGCCCAGAGCCTGGTTTCAATATGGCAAAAGTTCGACTCTAACTCACAGCACAAAGGGGCTAGGAATGAAAACTGTTGCTGGATTTCTGCTTCCATGGGAAGTTCTTCTGTAGCCAAACAAAGCTTTGGGCTGTACTGTTCTGTATTCTGTGTTCTCCTTCACATTTGCCTCCAATTTTTGTGGTTGCTGGTAGGAGCCATCTCTCAAATGGAAACGGTCAAGCTCTTCTCCCACCCCAAAGATGCTAGGACCGAACACTGTTGCTGGTGCTTCTCTTATGTATTAAGCCTATTTGTAGACTCACAAGTCTTTTGGTTCTAGGCTTCTTTGCTTCTGTGGGAAGCCAACGTTTGCCACCAGGCTTTCTCTGGAGCTGCCCACAACCTGGTTTCAATATGGCAAACATTCAACTCTAACTCACAGCACAATGGGGCTAGGACTGAAAGCGGTTCCTAGACTTTTTCATCTATGAGAAGTGCGTTTTTAGCAAAACAAAGCTTCGGTCTCTAATGTTCTGTGCTTTGCTATCTCGTCCACGTTCGCCTCCAATTTTCGTGGCTGGCAGTCGTGTCTCAAAAGGATACCATCAACCTCTTCTCCCACACCAAAGATGCTAGGACTGAGGAGTGTTGCTGGCTCTTGTCTTTTCTATTAATCAAATTTGTTGACCTAAGAAAGCTTTTGGTTCTAGCCTTCTTTGCTTCCCTGCTTGGAAGCCATCATTTGCCACCAGGCTTTCTCTGGAGCTGCCCACAGCCTGGATTCAATATGGCAAACGTTCAACTCTAACATACAGCACAGACAGGCTTAGACTTAAAGCTGTTGCTGGATTTTTCCTTTAATGCGAAGTGCTTTTGAAGCCAAAAAAGGTTCAGTCTCTAATGGCGCGTGCTTTGTTATCTCATCCACGTTTCCCTCCAATTTTCATGTGTACTGCTAGGAGCCGTCTCTCAAATGGAAACGGTCAAGCTCTTCTCCCACACCAAAGATGCTAGGACTAAACACTGTTGCTGGCTCTTGCCTTTTCTATTAAGCCAATTTGTAGCCCCACAAAGCTTTTGGTGCGGGGCTTCCTTGCCTCTCTGGGAAGCCAACATTTGCCACCAGGCTTTCTCTGGAGCTGCCCACAGCCTGGTTTCAATATGGCAAACGTTAGACTCTAATTCACACCAGATAGGGGATTAGACTGAAAGCTTCTTCTGGATTTCTCCTTCCCTGGGAAGTGCTTCTGTAGGCAAACACAGATTTGGGTTCTGCAGTTCTGTGTTTCGCTATCTCGTCCACGCTTGCCTCCAATTTTCGTGGCTGCTGGTAGGAGCCGTCTCTCAAATGGAAACGGTCAAGCTCTTCTCCCACACCAAAGATGCTAGGACTGAATGCTAGGACTGAAGACTGTTGATGGCTCTTGTCTTTTCTATTAAGCCAACTTGTAGACCCACAAAGCTTTTGGTTCTAGGCTTCTTTAGTTCCGTGGGAATCCATCTTTTACCACCAGGCTTTCTCTGGAGC
>NW_010167555.1:0-39193 GCF_000695765.1 Mesitornis unicolor
TGTGATTCTTTGTGATTCTGTGATTCTGTGAAAGAGCAAACTGAAGGCTTTTGGAGGGCTGAATGGGAGTTGGAAGAAGTCAGTGTGGTTTGTAAAACTGAGAGAGGCTTTGGGGAGCAGCACGCTGTATGTGGAAAGGTCTCTTCCTCAGCCTTCACTAAGCTCACAGTCCCTTCATCAGCTCTCAGGGTGTGGCCATCCTCCCTATGTCACCCTCTCGAGGTACTGCATTTCTAGCAGCTACTCCAGTTCCCTCAGCAGCCTCCTTGGTCCCTTCTGTTCCCACAGTAGTTGTCTCCCCTCTGCAGTGTCTCATCCTGCAATTTTCGAACTGCTATGTCTGGCTGGGTTTGTGGTAGAGCCAGGAGGAGTGCTGTGAGGAGCTGGGCTGTCTGCTGCTAATTGCCACTTTACATCACCCCCGCTGCTGCCTGACTGGGGTTGGTCTGTCTGCATCCATTGGGGAGGCAGTGGTCCCTGTTTCCACTAGCAGAGAAACATAGGCAGCATTCACCTCTTAAATATCTCTTTGGCTGCCCTTGACCTTTTCTGCCCTGAATGACTTTTGTACCTGAAGCTGTTCTTGCCTGACAGCTGGTGATGTCTGAGATGATACAGTTAACTACTCGAGGTAGAGAGACCTTGATGGATAGGTGATATCTCTACATGTTAATTATTGCAAATATTCAGTGTTTAATCCACCTATTCTAAAACATCAAAATTTCTAGATGTGGCTATTGCCAAAATGTAAGCCTTTAATGCATTGCCATTATGGTTTACAGAGTAGTTACTGGATTAGGCAGACTGCTAATTTTGAAAATGGAAGTTAGCATTATCTGTGATGGTTCATCAGTGCAATGAGTGGGGAGAAGTATTGGAAAGGAAACAGCTTAATCACAAGCTTAGCAGGAAGCTGGTAATGAGTTAAAATGATTAACATTCTCTTTGCCTTAATGTTACATTAGCAGGATACCTCAAAAAAGCTTCATCATTTTCTATTAACCTTTAACTCCTGGACGAGTGGAAGGCTTCCTTCTATCTGTAGTACATTTGAATTTTTATTCCCTGGGATTAAATCCTGTTCTGAATTTGACTGCCCAAAGGAAGACTGTGTTGTCAGAGAATCAATGAATGATACACTTCTACTTCATTGTTCTTCTGAAGGTTTAATATGTCAGTGGGTGCAGACTGAGACCTGACGCTGATACCGAGCACTATAATTTCTTGTGGAGAGGAGTCTTACACATCTGAAGGAAGGGCGGTATTTATAGTAGACCCTCATTTCTGGTTGTAGCTAAGGGCAGTGCACTGCCTGTAGACACTAGGTCATGCGTATGGGTTTTTTTTTCCTTTAGGATTGGATTAAATTTTTACATTTTGTGTAAAATTCTGTAAAATCAGAACATGACAGTATTTTTGCCCTATAGATTCTTCAGCAAACTTTCATTATTATAAATAATGCAAAATACTGTGTTTATTCTATAAGTTAATACATTAAGGAACAAGTGCTGTTTAGACATGCGACACTTTTCTTATAACCGATTCTCTACCATTTAAGTTGCATTTAGTTTGTGCCCTTGGCTTGGTAAGTCTTGGTTCAGGAAAGTTTTCAGGTGTGTAGTTATAAGTACTTGCTTAACTGAGTCACAGAGCCGAGCCCAATATTGCTGAAGTTACATAATTCTCAAATGTTACCATTTGTAAAGCTGCCCTTAAATACTGAATTTTGTACTGTTACCCCTTTTTGGAGTAAGGTTGGTATACTATAGCTTTCTTTCAGATCAACTCAGTTAATATTGATGTAAGACTAACTGCTGTAATGTCATTGGATTTCATATTACATATCTTACATTTCTTTTCTTTTTCTTTTCCTCGTTTTCTTTTGATCTTATGTTATAGTTTTTGTTCCTTTTTTTGTTTTTTTCACTAGCATTCATTCTGTGGCCTTGATGACACAACTGAGCCAAGACGTGTGGTTGGTATTCTTTATATTTCATTGTACTCAATTTTTAACTCTTAGATTTTGCCATGTTTTGAGGATTGTCTTCATGTGACCCTGAAACCATGCTTGCACAGAGAGGAAGAGTAACCTATAAAATCCAACTTGGATGCCTTCAGTTACCTTCCTAGACTATTGCTGAAAGTCATTAGGTTTTCAATGAGAAATGATTTTGCATTCTAAGATACTGACTGCCCTAACTGCAGTGGGTGCTTTTCAGTTCTGCAGAGCAGGTACATTTTTTCTGAAAGTTCAGGTATAGCTGTAGGATTCTACCTTCTGTCCCGCTGGATAGAGAAGTGGTGAACACTGTTTAGTTTTCAGTTTTGTTTCTGAAAAGTCTTGTAAGCATCACCACCCCTGCAAAAAAAAGGTTCATTTTACTTCCTCAAAGTCCTTGGAGCTATGAAATAATGTAGGAAATAATGCCCTAATTTCCCCTTTATGAGGCAATGTGAAGGTTGCAATGTGGCTGACCCTCCATGTGCCCATGAAACATGGAAAGGACAAGGATAAGAAACATCCGTGTCTCTCTCTTGAGACACTGCCATCATTCCCACTATCCTTTCCTCAGTGTCCTGATCCTTTCAGGTCAGTGCAAAAGACAGTGAAGTTATTCAGCTGTAGCAGGAGCCATTGCTCACCTTTCATAAAATCAAGAGGGAAATACTATTTAGAAGTATCCTAGGCCTAGGCCTCTTTCTTGGAGCAATGCATATTGCATGCTGCCTTTCAGTAAGGATGGTAACTCAACAACCTGTTAGAGGATTAAGCAGTGGTTTAAAACTATCAAATGTTTACACAGAGTTTTTGTTGTTGCTACTGTTATTTTGGTTTGATTGGTTGGTTGTGATTTTTTTTTAAAATTGAAAATACACAATGTTTTTACCTTCACAATTTTTCCAAGTGTTTTCTTCTTGGGAATCTGTTGGAAATTATGTTCATGGAATCTCCTTATAGTAAGAGATGTGGTTTATCAACCTTTTTGAAACTGCTATCAAGTACTGTATGATGAACTAGCATGATGGCAATAGTTACTCAAAAAGGCTATTATATTTACCTTATATTAAGCTTGAATCAGTCTTTTCTTCTGCCCAGATCACAAGTACTTTTATAAAATCAGACCTGTATTATCATGGGCCTTTCTGAGGGTTTATTCAGCTCCCAGTATCATCTTTCTGTTGATGCTCCTGGGGACTGCTCTGGTCTTTCATTACTAGTATTGCCGCATATGTTTTGTATTTTGCAATAAAATTATGGAAGATGCAGATGAGTGGAATGTAATGCAATAGTATTATTGATTTGTTACAAGCGCAGTAGCTTTTTTTTGGTTGCTAGATGAGTGTTGAAAATTAGTTGAAATTGAGCAATTTTTTTACAGCATTTTGAGCATTCCTTTTGAAATTTCCTTTATTTTTTCAAAAATTGAGTATCTGTTTGTAAAGATGTGTTTGAAGAAAGGAGAAGCCTTTTGGTACACTATTTATCTTAACACACTTTGAGTTGAATATTCTGTTCTATGGGGATTGGAAAGGACAGAAGCTATTTTTGTAAATGTAAGTTTGAAAGAATAATGTTAAAGGAAGTCACCAAACTTCGGAGTTTCATCCAGCTTTTTTGCTGCAGCCCTGGTTAGAGGTGCTAACATCTGGATGAACGTATTTGTTTTTAAATACTGTAAAAAGTATACTGGCCAAGTTTAGAGACACTTTATAAACCTCCTACAAACTTAGTGAGATCACCAGCGTTTTAAAAATTCCATTTAAAATAATTTGAAATACTGTTAGTTCAAAAATTTTTATAAGTTCAAGGCTTAGGCTGGATCTATAGGCTTCTGTGCTGAAATAGCTGATAGTATTATGGGTGCCCCTTAAAAAAATTACGAGTATAATTAGTCTCCAGAAGATATATTGTGCTGATATAACCTGCCATTCTTCCTGTTAACAGCAACTATTTAAGTAGTTAAATTCAAGGTTGATGATAAGCATATTGAGGGAATACAAAAGGGATAATGGCTGTGTACTACATATAACTACTCAACTCTCACATTTCTAGGAGTGCATAGCATATTGCAGTGCTAGTGCGGAGGGAAGTTTCCTTTAACTCATCTTGCCAGAGGTGAATCTGTCTCTGATTAATGTAACACAGCAAAGCCTATTTTAAGAGACTTAACTATAGTTGGACTCCTGAATATCGTTCATTATTTCAAGGCAAACCAGGTGGTTTACTGACAGTAGTTTTGGTTCTTGTTATTTTGAAGCTAATATAAAACTTTCAGAAAGAGATTGTGATGTCTGTGAATTTAGGGCTGGATGCCAACACTTATGTCTAAGTTAATGTTATCTATCTAAAGCTCAGCAGACGACTTCTTTTTTTGTTGTTGTTTTTGGTTTTGTTTTGTTTTCTGGTTTTTTGTTTGGTTGTTTTTTTGTTTTGTTTTATATACAGGATATTAAAAGAACCTATGGAGTGAACAGCTGAGTCCACGTGCAAAAATACAGAAAATATTTATTGAGCAGCTTTAAATTGGTGCATTTTTTTCATAAACCAGTTTGCATATTACTTGAAGCTGCAAAATATTTGAATTTAAAATTAGAGATTTTTTTAAGATATAGTTTCAAGCTGGAATGATTTGATAATCAAATAAGGACCAGCATATCGTAAACACTGAATAAAAATCTAAACAGAATTTACACTCTCACACCAATCAAACACGGGAAAAAAATACAAGTGCAATTACTGGCTGCTATGTGAACTGTTATCTACCAAATGGTTTTCTTACAGTACTGAGATCTTTGTCTCCATACTGCATGCTTTCAACAAACGTGGTTTGCATTTCACCCAGGAAACACAGAATCTCCTTTTTAATATCTATATAAGAAAGCTAAGTGTTTGACAATTAATTCTCTATAGTAAATAGCTGACAAGGAAAAAAAACTGTTTGAAGTTGGAAAAAATAGAGATTTACAACCCTGCAGTAGTAAAATTCATATTAAATTCATATTAAATTCATGAGTTGGAAATCCACAGATGGAGAAGAGATGGGTTTTAGAGAAAGGCAACATGGTAGATTGAACTGAGAAAACTTTGAAGTGGGTAAGAACTGCATGGGAGAAATTATTTTTTTGATGTTTCTTAAAAATTAAGGGAATAACTTGTAAAGATAGCACTGGGACAATAGAAGATCACAAGGTGGCCTTTAGAGGTCAGGAGAAGAGAATGCACGATGCGCTGTGCTCAGTTGTCTCTTCAAGAAGAAAGCTGAACTTGAAGAAATGGGTGTGTAAACAAATGTGATAAACAGAGAGATAGATGGAAATAAATATTTGGAAATAAAGACATCCAGGTGAAATAAAAAAATGTTGACATTAGTTACCGGGAAGCAAAATTGGCATAATAACAGAGGTAGATAAACACAGTCAAGGACATTGATCACCTGAACTGCAAGAAAAAATATGGGCAAAGCACAGATTGAAAAAACGAAAGTTGGAAAGAGTTGTTTAAGGTGGATAATGGTTAGAAAATTCAAAAAAGTTATACTTTTCTTTCAAAGAGGGAAAAGCAAATGGTTATTTCAGAACTGGGAAGGCAATATCAACAAAAAGATAATTTGAATTATTTCTGGAATGTTGAGGCAAGCTGAAAATATTAAGAGCACAATATTAAAAGATAAGTTTCTCTTCCCACACATTTTCTTGAAAATCATCTCTGTGTTAAAAGGGCTACATAGAAAGCTACAGAGAAACAAGTCTGCTCCCGTGAACACGCTGAACTCGGACACAAACAGAGTGGAATAAGGTGATTATGATCACACATCAGATAAAGTTAAAATTATGATTAAAGAAAATAACATAAGGCAAAGAACAATCAGGGCAGCACAAAGAAACCTGAGGAAAAGATTTGCCATAGCAACAGAATATCTCTCTCTTGAAGGTGCAGGAATCAGCCTCAAAAGAAGCCAGTTTCCTCAGATAATTTTTGAGCTCTGAAGTAAGACCAGAGATGCACTCTCACAAAGAATCAATCACCAGACAAGATCCTTTACCTCCTTAAGGAGCTGAGACACTCCACAAGATTAATTCAGTCAGATGGAGCAAACCATGGCTCATATGAGGGTCTGAACAACCCTGTTTCCTGGCAAAAAGCAAAATTTAAATTGAAAACAAGGATCATGCAGAAGTTTGGAAACTCAATCCCCAAAATAAAGTGTAGATCACAACGTGATGTTCAAAAGGAACAAGCATTTAATGTGTTTTCAAATAGTGATCTTTCATGTTTTAGTTAGAGCTTTTAGTGGTGTGATGACAGAATATGGAAAAATGAGGTTGTCACTACAAAAGGAAGAGTTCTGACACTACTCTGAAGGACCATAACTGGAGATAAACAGAGCCTGAGATAACCAAACCAGGTGCTGATGAAGGAACAGAAATCGGAAAGTGTGATTCACTTGGCAGAGAAACACTCTTCACGTAGACATAGTTTTGCTCATCACTGTTTTGGAAGTGAAACTATAAGCACAAACATGGGATGGTCAGAGCACGTGGCTGCAATGGTAAGCGTGCTGCAGAGACAGGAGAAGGTCTTGTTACACAGCAGAAAAGGTATGAACAGTTTGTTTTTCTTTTAATGTGTTTTGTTACTTTATAATTCCCATGTAACAGATTTCTCAGAGAAACTGATTTGTGTGAAATTTCCGCTTATTCATGATGTTTTGATTCTGTGCTGGGCTAACACAATTTGTAGTTTTGGAAAATGTTCCAGTCTTACGATTTATTGCATACTGGTACTTACTATAGAGCTGGGAACAGGTACAGTGTGTTACCTGACTAGATTCAGTCCATGTAAGATGCTGGGCCTGGTTTTCACTTTCTGTGACACAGCTTTTAAATCATCTATCCCAGCTGTATAAGTGAAGAAGGAAACAGTAAGTTTCTCATTTCTGACATCAGTCATAACAGCTTTCCTGGTTTTATCCTGGCGTACTCAGGAGTTTTCAGGTTGAGGTATCAGAAGCATAAAGCCTAATGAATTATGAGATTTGAGATCAACTTTAGAAATTGTTGTATTAACTTCCATTATATCAGTGAATAAAAGTGCACTTATAAAGAAGAACATGTAATAGACATATGTGAGTAGAAGTCAGTGTAATGATTTTAAGTGTCAGTTTCTTTCCTGCCTGGTCCATCCTCACTGCTTTTGTCTGTTGGCTACTTTCAGCAAAATATACCACTAGGAATTTCTCTTTTTACTGCTTATAAGTTGGTTATTAGGCTGGGGCACAGTTGAAAATAACCTTAATTTGACTTCTACTGTAAATTGTTAATAAGCAGAGTAACAATGTCCACTATTATTATATATTCCTTTTGCAGTGGTGTTCAGGGATGCCCACTGTCAGGACACTTTTTGCACTGATTTTGTACTGTTTTCTACTCTTCAGTGGGCAAAATAAATGTTACTTTTTTCTTCTTCTTTGCTCTGTAGGTTCAGCATTTGTTTACAAAAAAAGTAAAAGTAATAGCATTATTTCCTGGAGAACAGGTCCAAACTCAGTGGTTGATTTCCACTTACAGAGCTACATTCCAAATGTAGCAAAAGCAAAGGCATTTCACAGATGACAATTATAGGACTATATTTACTGAAGTTTCTGGAAATGAAGGGGAAGTGCAGGCTGAAGAACTGTTAGAGCTATTGCTTTAAGAGGCAAACTTAGCTTGGCTTCCCAAGCCCAAGGTTAAAAGTATCTTTTAGGTATGGTTTCATAACCTGTTAGAGATGAAGTAGACTTTTAAGTAAAATACTGAATACAGAATTCCAAAATAGCAGTTAAATATACTGAATGTTTCTCTAAAATAGTCATAGATTGCCTTTTGAATAGAAAGTATCCCTTTTTATTCTTCTGCCTTGAAACAAAACAAATATAATACATTTATCCAAAATAAGTACATTTTTAAAATAAACATACTCAAGGTTATGAACTCTTCTATTTAGTAGAAAAATATCCTATTTTCAGAACTTAGATGCCTAATTCCTTCATGAGTTAATCTAACTGAATCTTTTATAGGGATCTCATGTTGTGAACTACAGCTTCTAATGAAATGAGCCTGTCTTATAAATAATAAATGTGTTCAGAATCAAGGAGGACTGTTCATTTGATCATCAGAGGCTTCGACTTTTATTGCATGCATAGGCTGCAGTACATTGGGAACCTAATTGTGTATTTTTCATCATGAATCCTTCATCTGGGAGAGAACAAGAATTTTGTTACTGCGTTAAAGTGCCCAATAATGAAGGATTTGATATCCTGAATTTCAATGTTAAAATTGATACTTCCTGGATTTTCCAGGAGTTGGAAGATGCAAGCATACCCGATGAACAAGCAAACAGTGCTGGAGAGGAGAATTTGAACCTCAGAATAAAATATCTGGAAAAGTCGGAGCAAAAACTGAAAGGTCTTCTAGAGGACTACGTAGAGTCAGATTCTGTCCTGAGAAATAGGTAAATAAAAAGGGGTTTTTGCATTCAAAGTTAATGTAATGTGACAAAAGTATTCTTCCCTTTGCGCCATGTACTGGCTGTCAAATGGTACATGCGAAACTAGCAAAAAGACTATGTGTCTGTAGAGTGTCTGATAAGATGCATGTGTAAGTGTTTTGTATAGCTGTCAGAATAGAAATGCATTATTAAATTTTTTGGTTTTATTATTTAAATCAGATTTACAGCATGATCTAAAATCTTGTTGCAAATAACCAGACAGCAAAATAAACAAACAGACAAATATCTCAGGGTGTTTCATTCTTGAGTATTCATAAAGTGTAAATTCTGCTTGTAAAATATATCCCTTTCCTTTTAAGTTAAGAGTTAATTTGGAATTTTGTGTTGCAAAAAAGTTCTTTGTTTCAGAAAGCTTCATCTATTTTAGTATGTTAATGCTAATCATTACAGTAGCTAAAGGTGCCATTAAGCATTAATTATGTAGCTGACTAGAATAATAAGATCAAGTTTTTGATAGTCAGCAATGACACTGTTCCAAACAAAGCCAAATTGTTAAAAGGATAGAAAATATAAATGGCATTCAAATTAATTATTTGTATAATTTCTTAATTGCTTTGCTTCATCAAGAGATATGGTCAGAAATGTTTCAATAATGGACTTTTTGTCAAAATAATAATGAAAATTTTTTTAAATGAAAGCTTTCATAGGAAAAGGCCTATTTTAACAAAGATTTCATGGGGAGAAAAACAGGAAGAGCTTCTTTTAAAACCAAAACAAAGTGTTATTATTCCTTAATAGGAAAAGAATGCCTTGGAATTCAGAACTGTTTAGAGTATTGAGAAAATGTTGATGTGTAGGCTGAAAAGGGAAGGAAAACCTTAAGGAAAACATGAAACTTGCTGTCATAAGATTATCTTAGGTATTCCTCCTGCATAAAGGAAACCCACCACACACCACATCACCTTACACTACTTTTTTGATAGCAACAGGCGAAACGAACTTGTATTTTGTCAAAATTCAGCTTTGTGGGGAAAGTGCATTATAGGTTTCAGTACCCACTGTGAGGTGTGTTACAGGCAAGATGTTTTCCCTTGGGGCAGTAAAACACATAGTTACTCATAGGTTACCTGTAATCTTAATTTTGGTGGGAAGCATTTACCACCATCATAAAAATCAAGTTTGCTAACTGTTCACCTAGCAAAGTCCTATGTGATACATGCAGAGACCAAAGAGTTGTGGTTGTCGTTATGGTAAGTTGTTACTTCAAAGTTTGCCAAGCTCCAAAGAACATTAATCTTGTAAATGTGTTTGCTTATGGTTTTCATATTAAGCCAGCAGAGAGAGAAGGAATATAGACATTTTCTTTAACAGTTTTGAGAGTCTCCAGAGTAATGTGCATACTCCAGTAGACTTGCTAAGAATTATGTTTATTATTAGTGATCAACAGTTTGTTGCTATTTTATTGTTGAGAGAAAAATGGAAAAATAAAGATTAATTGATGCATTGCTGATGACTGATTATCCATCTGGAACTGTATTGTGGAAAGTTTACCTAGCAAAGATCTTCATTCTCACTATCACAGGATGAAAGAGCTGGAGCTGTTGCACAAAACACTTCTTGTGATGATTGATCAACTAAATGTGAAGTTGCACCAGGTCGAAAATGCAAATGTGCGTGTTAAAGGGAAACTGCGAGACATTCAGAAGGACCTGATCAACTTGGTGAGGAGGATATTGTTTCAGATGACCTAGTTTAGCTTCCCTTTGTGGTAATAATTAATAAGTCAATCTCATCTCCAGTGACATGTGGAAAGCCTTCAGTTCTCCCAAGTGCTAGTATTTCTCACAGACATGTTTTGTAACAGAAATGTTAGCTGTTGGCCGATAACACATATAATAGGCATTTTAACCTAGTTTGCACAGCTCGTTGGATGGATCCACAAAAACTGAAAAGGAATGAAAGTTCCTCAGGGATGGTCTACAGTGTCTTTTGATTCTGCTTATCAAAAGATACACTTTCGTTGTCTCAGCATTTGAAGTCAAAGTTGAATAATCTGACTGGATACTAATACCATGCTGTATGACTCATGAGTATGAACTATAGTCTTTGCTTTTTTAATTAGAAGTGAAATGTATTTTTCAAGACTCAGGAAGCTTAGACATACATACATATATTCCCATCGACAGTAAACCGAACTATTATCCCACCGTTTTGCATAACATATCAGCCTAGTGTTCCTCCTGTCCCGTTCTTGCTGGTGCACCCCTTGGACAGGAAAATACTGGAGATCAAAAAAACTGACCTAAAGAAGTGCTTGAAGAAATACAATAATATTTCTGTGCCTTCAGTCTTGCTTCAAAGTTGCCACAGTGGCACTATGATACCGGTGGCTCTTTGCACAAAACAAGGGCATAGTGTGAATCATGAAAGCCTCCTCTGTCTTTCATCGATGTCTTTCACTCCTGTGTGTCTCTGTGTTCAAATGTGCTTTGGTGCCAATGGAAATACTAAAGTCCTTCTTGAACAGATTCAAAAGGCCTCTGTTCCTTTCTCCTTTTCCAGGGGGTTCATGAAAGGTGCTGACAGATGACAGGTATGGTGAAGGGCAAAGGGCAAAAGCTTGGTCTCTGGAAAGTGCGTGCCCTGTTTTCTAAAATAGACCCACAGCTTCCTTGCCTGTAACAGCTCAGTGCTACACTGCTGTCAGTGTTAAGGATATGCCACTGTATAGTTCAAAGCTAGGTATATGCATTCTGTTTCAAAGGTTCATTTTGGTTTAATATGTACTGTAGAAAATGCAAAAAAAAAGCCAAACAAACATGTTTAAACTTCCTGCATTTTATGTAGTAATAGATGTGGGTGAGGTGAAATGGCTGAGAAGACAAAACAGTAAATCAGTTTTGCTCTAGATGCTTTTGAAGAATTCTACTTGGGCAATTCCTGAGTTTTCAGAAAACAAGGGCAGAATTATTGTAAAATTTTAAAAAGTGATAAGGGGAGAAGAGATTTAGTATTAAGATGTTAACCATACAACTCACTAAAATTGCAGATTGAAAATCAAGAAAAGTCAGAGAAGAAGCAAAAGGAAAAATTGCGTTGGCTTCAGGAGCAGCTGAAGACAAAAGAAGATGAAATAAAAAGACAGTCGTGGTATTTTGAGCACTACAAACAACGGCAGAGACAACAGACAGCAGTGCTGAGAGAAAGGGATTGTTACCTTCGGGGTGAGGTATCTAAACTGGAAAAGCAAGTTCTAGATCTTGGTGCCCATATTGTTCTTTTGACATCCAAGTTAGGAGAGGGAATGGTGCAGTATCTTCAACAGGAGCTGGAATCAGCGTTCAGTGGGTCTCAGGGCTATCAACACTCAGATGTGAAAATAATGGAATTGAAAACTCACATTGAGAATGTGGAGCATGACATGAAGTGCCGCCTTGAGACATTTCAGCAAAATCTGGAGTTCTTAAGGGGAAAAGAGGAGGACAACAAAAGGGAAAAGGCAGACCTACTGACTGAACTCCAGTGCTCTCAGGACAATGAAGACTTTCTCAGAAGAAAACTGGAAGAATCTTGCCATCATGTTTATAGTCTGAAATTATCTGAAATCAAGCTACAGGAAAAAATAGAAGAGCTTTTGGATGAAAACAGGACTTTAAAAGATGAAGGCAGAGTGAAGTTGGAAATGAAAAAAGAAAAGAACTCACAACTCACAAGACTGGAGAATGGAGACAACAGTGTTTACTTGGTAAGTAAAAATAAGACAAAACATAATTAGCTCTCATCTTTATATCACCCTGTATTACACTTGTCATTAGATGTGCAATTGAGATAGAATGTGAGGGTTTTTCCTTCCTGCATTTTTTTTCTTTATTTGTGTCGATGCATTAGTACTTCACAGTGTCTAATTCACACTCGCTGCAATCAGTACTTGGAGCTTCATTGCATCATTGCTTTTATTAAGTGCACATTGAGGACACTTCACAAGTTCTGTTTCCTAAAGTTTTTTAAATGAGGCAAAAGGTCTCAGCTGGCACTAGAAGTAGAGCTCAGAAGAACTTCTGAGAGCTCTGTCTGGTGGATACCATTCAGTGGAGGAGTACACATATGGTTGGGTGATTTTTCACATGTTATTTATGCCCAAATGCTGAAGAAAAAAGCACAGCTGACAATAAATCTTCTCTATGAGATTTTCTGGATAACAGTATACAAGGGAAGATGGATACAGTATTCATGACTGAGAGAGAGTTAAGATGTTCAATGGTTTGCAGCTTCGTAGTGTTGTGATATGCCCTGAATACACTGAATAGGACGTGTTTGCTTCAAGCACTTCACTCCAGCATTGCATGGGAAAGCTCTGAATGTGCTGTAATGTGTTATTCAGCTTCTGCCAATTCATTTTGCTGACAAAGTAAAATTGTTTTCACAGAGAGGACTCAAATAAAGTTTTATTCTTTATGCGCTGAGGTGGAGGGTATTTTTATTCTGAAGATTTATTAAATGAAATGAAATTGGCTAAGCCTCACACTCAGCTATTACATTCAGACTGTGACCTAATAACCCAAAAACTCTCCTGATATTTAACTGCAGTTGACTGAGAGGTAATGGGCATGGACAAAAACCCTTTAGTATCAGAGGACAATCAGACTTCTTCCAGAACTGGGAGAAAGTAGAGAGGATCTTTTGTCTGTAAAAGCTAGAAGAAATAAAGACTTAAACTTTTTAACTTGGTAGTTGCATGCCCTTTTGCAGACATGGTGATTTTGTACCATTAGTGGCTCTACAGTCCCAAATAAGTGAGCTCCAGTCTTTGTATGAGAGAAAGAGGGTTAAGATCAACAACTAGCATCACACGTGTGACCTTTGTGGAGAGCTCTGAAGCTGTGTCTCACTTCATGTGTCTCTGTAGCTTCCCTGAGGTGGCAGAGGGACCGGCTGCTGTTGCTTATTTTTATACTTAGTTTGAACCATTGCTCCTGTTAGTTTAGCTAATGAGTTCACTTCTTGGGAGTGAAGAATAAAGTTTGAAAATATTTTAAGATATTTCTAGAGGGACTTGCACTGAGTTGTAAACAGGTACAACCACCAAGTGTGCTATGAGGTAACTGCACAGCTAAAATCAAGAGGAGTGAGGGCTTTCAGAGCCAGGAAAGAAGTCGTGGAGAATTACTATTGGCTTGAGAAAACTGAGAAGAGGATGAAATACATGTTGAGTTATTTGAAGGTGTGAAAACAAGATGTATCAACTGACTAATTGCCTGAGACTAATCCAAAAAGTCTTCAAGAAACAGGACCAAATATCTTTCATTCTATGCTGTACCCTAATAAAAGGTTATTTTGTCCTCTACACAAAATTTTCTAACCATTTCTTCTCTAAATATTAATTTACAGCTATGTTGTCATTGGAGGTTTCTGAGTCTCAATTACCCAGTCTTTGGTATAAATGAACAGACCGTAATTTCTGTTATGTCAGTTTACTTTGGTCTGCTGAACAGTAGACTGTGTATCTTAAATGCTGTGTATAGCATCAAATCTTGTGCCTTCTGCATTTCTAGTTTTATTTTTGGTAGTGTTACTAATTCACTTGGATTTTTCTAGTAGAAAATGGCTTGAGATAGCAGAGAAAAAAATTCAGTATCTATGATAAAAGGAGGAGGGAGACATCTGGTGTTGTACTGTATAGTGGAGGAGGGGTTTTTCTTTACTAGCACCTGTTAAAATAGAATTTCCTTATCTCATTACCTTGATCTTGTAGCATTCAAGCCAAGATAGTTACAAGAAAAATCCTATTTGAGCTCGTCATACTCCAAAAGCAGCTATAAAAATGAAAAATTGTGTTCAAGAAAGATTTTCATGCTATTACTTTTATGGAAAGTTGCTTGTATGTCATCTTTTAGTGAAAGACCAAATGGGATCATTTGCCTATTTCATAGCCAGGAAAAGGTAGTTTGTGACGACAGGTTTATCAGACTTCTGTGATGTATGAGATTCCTCGGTAAATACCGTGTCATTCAAATGCCAAGCACTCCAGTTATTCTTGAAAACTAACCTTAGTTATTGCATCTTCATGCAGTAATGTCATATCCAATTAAGAGTTTTGCTCTGGTACTGTAGAGGTCAACTGCATCTCAGGGAGTAGTGTAGTCACATATATCTTGTTGGAAACTTGAAGATCCTGTCCGCAATATTCCAATTGCAGGTTATGCCTTAAGGAAAAATGCACAGAAAAGCAGCTGGTTCCATGTGGCTGTGTCTTGATTTATCAGGCAGTTTCTAGATGTGAATGTTAGGGGTCTGTTGAAGGTTCTGGTGAAGGAGAAGTATGAAACACCAAGTGATGCACCTTTCTACAGCTTTCACATGACAGCTGAGGTCTTGATTTTCCAGTATGATGTTCCTGGCATTGTATCTTTTATATAATTTTCTGTAACTTTCTTTTGACAGAGTCTATTATCAATAAAGAAAAGATATCTGTGAAGAAATAAAGGCAAACTTGCAGGAAAGGAATTAGTGTGTTTCAAGGAATTAAAATTAGCTTCAATATTACTGAGAAAATGAAAGAAGCCTTGGAAGTGTAGTGGTTTCCACTTAAGTCATGCCTCCCAGTCAAGGTCTCATAGTATAGCACTATAATGTGGCAGCTGACTTGGTTTGAAATCAAAATTATTCTCAGTGGTGATCCTGTGGAAAATCAACTGGCTTTTTCTGACTCACTATAGACTGAAGACTTTGAAGTCATTGCCTTTCCCATCTGTATGTAATTTATAGCTGCAGCTCCAAGTTTGTTTTCTGCTGGTGTTCTATGCAAAGCAGTGCAGCAAGACAAAAGTGACTGTGTTGGCTTGTTTTCTGTGCTGTAGCTGTTTTGGCTACCACTTCAATTATGTGTTTTGTTGAAAAAATCAAACTTGAATCTCCCATCCACTAAAAATTATCACAGTGCATGTGAAATGTGACCTGCTATGTTTCAAGTAATAAAGGTATCTGCTTTGCACCAGAAATTGTCACAATTTCTAAATTCAATCAGGAAGTCAAGATAAATGTTGAGAACCGAATATGGAATTTACAATTAAATTATCAATGGAAAAGAAAATTCTATTTGGAATTATTATTCTACTTTGTGTTCTTCCAAACTAGGAACAGTTGTATTTGTAGCTGGGCACTGAGCTATTAGTCTCATTCTCTACTTGGCTGGACTTTATTTTCTGTTTGCTCATGAGCATGTAATTTAGTCCCTGTTCTGATAGTGTTCCATCTGTGGTCTTACATATTACATACTTACAACTCAGATTTTTTTCCTTAACTCTTTGTAAAGTATGAAGGAAACTTTAGGGGGGAAGTTTAAAATCATTACATTTACTAAAAAATGTTGGCATGAGGAAATTGTATGAAATAATAGCAATTCTAATAATGGGTCCTTTGAATGTAAAATAGCAAAGGAAATGTATGTGCCTGCTTTTTGTATCACAAACATTTATATTTATCATCTGTCTTTTTCTTTTCCTCTTCTTTTCCCATTAAGAATGGAGATCTAATCCAGGATGACGTTCATAATCTGAAATGGCGAGCAGTCTTGGATTCACTCAGAAGCAGAGCTACTCAAACTCCAGTTGTGCTGCTATGTGCTAGGGAGTCTGGTATGAAAACAAACTTGAATTTTTACTTTCATTTCTGTGCAATAAAGTGAAGATGACTTCATCCATGTGGTGTGCATGACTTATAAGGTATAAGACTTTCTAAAAAATTCCTAATCTGGAAACTGTATATTGGGAAGGTGAAGCAATAGTTATTTGCCAGTATCACACTATTTGCTAGGTGTCATTACTAGCACATAGATGAGTTTTCTCAAGCTACATAGATGAAGAATTAGGGGATACTTCTTATGTCCTGGCTGAAGTAGAGTGTTTGGGAATGCTGTGCAGCAAGCAGATTTGGTTTTCAGCTCAAAGAATGTGAAAGCTCTGATCTTGGCAGATTGTATCATATAAATTCTTCCTACATAAATTAATGAAAATTTTATAGCAAATTTCAGTGTATGCTAATGCAGACCTACACTGAAGAATTTTATCCCATAAGTTTAAGCAATAAGTTTTCATCTACCCACTGTAATGAGATGCATTTTCCATTTTTAAATTATTTGAGAACTTGGGGGGCATACCCCAAATGTACCTTATTTTAGAGCTCAATATTTCTGTTTTATTTTGAAGTTTATTTTTTTGTTTAATATCCTGTCTGTGTCTGCATCATTGGTGATGTAGACTTGTGGTAGAGAAGGTAGTTCTGAGCATACTCTCCCTAAAATACTTTTCTGTTCAAAACATCTGGTCAGATGCTTTTGGGGTTGTTTTTCATGCTACTGTGTGGGAGTGGCAGTACACTTGACCATTGCTTTACCGTAACAGAAACACCAGGATGTAGCTGGAATGGGCTAAAGCAGATGGAGGAGCTACCAGAAGAACTTCTACCAGTTTTGGAACACAATTCCAGTGCCTTTGCAGAAGTTGCTGGTCTAGCTGAGATTGAACAGGTGAGAAGAAACGTTACCACTATTCTTACTACCTTTGTGCGCAGTGAGTCTGTGAATTTCAAGATAAAATGAAGATTTGGTATATTGAATAAGACCTTTAGTAGCTAAGATTTAAAGCTACTTTTAAATTCACCTTTCAATATACCAAATTTTCATTTTCACCTTTCAATATACCAAATCTTCATGCATACCCGTATTCATCTTGAATAAGACCTTTAGTAGCTAAGATTTAAAGCTACTTTTAAATTCACCTTTCAAGATGAATACGGGTGTGCACTAAGAAAACGATGGACTTATTTGTATCTTATTTGTATCAATGCTTTCATTGCAAATCTTTACATAATTTGAAAAATTTTTATATGGAAGTTTTTTTTTCTTATCTGTCTGTAATCAAGTTTTTAATGGATGAAGTGAAAAATAAATTGTTTAGCAACATAGAATGATATATCTTACCTTATATTTTTCAGTTTGAAATGTTTCTCTTTTGCTATTACCAGCTCACCCTTGGAACAAAGCAGGCATGTACTCTAGAAGAGAATTTCACTTTGTTCAGATGTACTCCAAGTTATTGGGCAGCAAGCCCCCTTCTCCCTTGCTCTGAGAAGTTAGCTAATGATGAGACAAGTAAGGAAACCAAAGATGAAGACAACTTTTCTCTCTTGAGGGAACAGGCTATAAATCTACCAGCAAAGATGTTCCCTGCTTCTATGGTTGAAGCTTTGATGAGGAAGGAGCTCCAATTTACCTTGTTACGACCTGAAAGCTACCACATATCAGCTGTCACCACTGGGAAAAAAGTGAGAAGCTTGGATTTCTGTGAAGCAAATACCAATCTTTGCTCTGGCAGCCTCTGCCTTGTTGCAGAAGGAGGATTTTCTGACAAAGTTTCTGCGCTTCTTCATGGAAAGATGCCTTGCACTGTGACTGAAATTTTCACATCGTCTCTAGAAAAACAGAACATGGGAATGCATTTGGAAAATGAGCTAATTCTGCTAAAAGGTGTAAGTGAAAATAAATGTCTGGGTAAAGTTATTGATTATGGAAAATATCACCAAAAAATGTTTAGAAGGAGAGCTAAAGGAGAAATACAGAATGAGAAAGCCCAACCACAACAGATGACCTGTGTTCCCAAGGAAAGTTCTGAAGTTTTAAATAAAACTGAATTGATCAGGCCTAGGAAGCAAGGAATGGAAGCCCAAGGCAGCGTAGTTAGCTCACAGGTCATCCAAAATTTATCTGTTGACTTTAAGGACTTAAAGAAGCATTTTGAAGGGAGCCCTGAACTAATGTCAAAACAAAGAAACCTCTCAGAAATCTGCATTTCTGATGTGAATAGGATAAATAGTGGAGAAGACATAGTCAAAATGGAGGAGAGAGGAAAGCAACCTCAGAAGCCAGCTCACCAAACAAACCCTTCCAGCAATATTGGCCTGAAAGAAAAGAAAGACCAGACCTTGAAGCTATGCGAACCAAATGAGAAGCAATTCACATGCCAAATAGCTGCTGATAATACGCAATGTGCATACTCTCAGAATTTTTTCTGGTCAGAAGATGAGAAGTATCTACTAAATATATTGTCTCCTGTGCAGGAGAAGGCTGTGTGTTTAAATAAACTGTTTCTGCAAGGGAGCAATTTTTATGAGTGTTTCCGTCATCAGTCACCACTGGAAGCTGGTAGTGAACGTAATGTGAAAATATATGCACTGGAAAAACTGGTGGCTGTGTGTTCTCAGAGGATATTTCTACTGATGCAAGAAAATGAAAATTACTCAAAAAAAATCTGTATACTACAACAGGAGAATGAGAGGTATGCTCAGATGATGTGTGCACTGGAAGAGGAGGTGGATGCATATTTTCAATATATTTTGGCGGTAGATGAAGCTAACATTGTTTCATTCCAAAACTTACTTAATGAAAAAGAAGTTGCTGGTGGATGTTATAACAACTTATCAGAAGAAAACACCATGAGCCCAGGAACATTTCTTGTTGAAACCTTCTCTAAGAGCCTCTCATGTGTTGAAGAGAAAAACAAGAATTCTGAAAAAGACTCACTGACAGTTACATCAAATAAACTTCCCAGGAGTGTTTTCTCCCTGGATGGAAGGAAAATGAGATATATCCAGCTGCTTTCTGACCTGAAGGAAGAAAGAACCAGGTGCTTCAAAGAAATAGCTAAATTATTACAAGACAAGGAGAACTATGTAGCAAAATATAATGGATTAAAAAGAGAGAGGGGGGCAAATTTGCAAAGAATATCTCTTTTAGAAGGTGAAAAAGAAACTTTATTGGGATGTTTGGCAGAGGTAAAGTGTGAACAGAACAAATACAGGACCTTGGTTTCAGAACTTCAAGAGTGCAAAACCAGCTGTTATCAAACTATTTCTGATTTACAAGAGGAAAAATGTGTACTGAAAGGAGAAATAGACAGAATCAAGAAAGAAACTTCAGAACAGCTTGATGACTTTCAGAAAGCAAATGCAAACTTTATTTTAGAAAATAGCACATTGAAAGAATTATTGTCTTCTTTGGGTTTCACCTATGAAGACCTGAGAAAGGATAAAAGTTTCAGAACAAAGGAAAAGATGGTAAAACTAAAAGAAGAAAGTCAACAACATGGTCTTAAGTCAAAAAGAGTTGAAACAGCATGTAGTATAACTCAGACTGAAGAACAAGGGGTTCCGGTTTTAGATCCCTCAAGCTATTTCCCTGGAAAAGAGGTAAATAATAGCAATGAGAAATGTTATCAAGCAGAATCTTCTAAAGAAAGGAGGAGATATGAATGTCATTTGGAGGACAAAGCTAAATTAACTTTGTAATATAGAAAATGTTGTAGCCTCCCATATGCTGGACATCTGAGGTGCTCAATTAACTTTGAAATAGCAGGCAAAATACCAGAGAGATTTTTTTCTGAATGTTGTATTAGAGAATTTTAAAGTGACAAAGCAAGCTACAAAGTTAAAAATAATACTTAAAAGAGTGCATTGTTCAGACATTTAAAAAAATATTTATCTTCTTGCAAAAGTAAAGGCTTCTGGTAGGGTGAATTAAATTTCACAGACTTCTGTTATAATGTTGAAGAATTCAGGATTGTGACACAATCGTGTGTTATTGAAAAGTATGCACATGTTCACTTACTAACTTTAATTCTGATAGGGTTTATTGTTTAGCTATTTTGATTTTTATGAAACATATGCCTAAAGACAGGATCTTTACATATAGTGGATTTCTCATCCATGGTTTTCCTTTATAGTCATTGATCTTACACCACAGTGAATCTCTGTAGAGATCACTATGTTCTTGTAAAGGCAGAGTTACTACTTCAGTTGAGAATAATTAACAGGGAAAGATTTATCTCTGATATCTTGATTTTATGCAAATGCTTTTAGTAATTCAAATAGAAGGAAATGATATAATGTTCTGTAAAAACCTGCTTGTCATTTTGTATGGGTGGGAGGAGTCATGCTTCTGTCTTGTGTATCTAGGGTGGCACGTTTGAAAGCTACAGTGCAATGAAAGAGCAAGTTGAAAAGGCAAGAGAGGAACTAAAAATACAGCAAAAGGAATTAGAAAAATCGAAAAAAGAGGTAACTTCCTACTCTGGTGTAATTCTGAGAAGCAATTTTTTTTTTTCTTTCTTGTTTTCTTACATAACTGTTCTTTTTGCCAGGATTTAACACTTTTACAAAACAGGGAAGTCTCTGATCTGCAAAACCAAAATGTACTTCTGCGATCAATTGCACAGTCATTTGTGGTTGGCCAGGACTTCAGGTGAAGCTGCATTCCTCCAGCATACTTTGACAGAAGCTGAATGCTTAATAAAGACAGACAGAACAAACTATCTCTTGTGGCCATCTCTGGGCAGACTGCTTCTCTCCCCCTCGCTAAGAATAAGCAGTAGAAAGCAGTAAAAGCACTGAGGATTAAGGCAAACCTGAATACAAAGTACTTTTTGAATGAGAGGCAAAATAATGTAAAGTCTGATGCTGTCAAGGGGTCTTGCTATATCCAGTGATGGTGCAGAGTGTGCACACTGCTACTTCTCTTTACAGCTATGCAGTCAACATGAAGTCCAACATTGCCTATGTGGAGACTTGCCTGTGTAAAGTAAATCTGCAGTTTTAATACCAACCAAGGAAGCTTTCAGTGTAGTGCCTTTCCAAATGCATTAGCTTTCTCATTCTTATTATTTATTGAACAATCTCCACCATGTGCTTATCTAAACAGAATGCATTGCCTTTATGGCAAGCATGTATTTATGGGTCATTTTGTGCAATAACAAGCATTGCTCAGACTACCTGCCGCTGGTAGTAGCAAGTGTGTTGAGTATGTAAAAAATGCAGTAGGGTTATACATGGTGGGTGTACAAAATGGTTGTCCTTCGACAGCTTCTTTATAAGGTTTCCCAGATTTCAGGTGAGGTAACTGGAATGAAGGGTTGGATTTGGATGAGTGATGGATGGTTAGGTAAGGGATTCTGACCTTGTAATAGGAACATGAAGAAATAATGTTAATATTTGTTTGTTTGTTTGTTTGTTTGTTTAACTTGAGTCCTTCTAATTCTTTTGTGTGTTACAAGGAAGTTATGTGTCACAACACCTTCCTCAGTTTACTTTAAAAAATGTGAAGCCTTTGCTTGCAGAAGACAGAAACTATGATGTCATATGAGGGAAGGAGCTTGCTGTCAGGAAATCAGCTGATCTACTGAGTGGTCTTGGGCTTGGTTTTGTTTTGTTTTCCCAAAAACCACAGTTGATGTGTATAAGTAGAGAAAATGCAACCTAGAAGAAATACAAAGGTGAACATATGGAGAGGTTTTTTCCCTCCTTTGCATTTTTCATTTTTGACATTTCTCATGAAGATTTTTTCCCCCTAGCTGATAAAAATCTTATTTTCCATTTACTCTAAGGGCTTTCAAAGCAAATTGTGAAATTGTGAGTGTATTCACCACTGCTTTTTTAAGCTTTATTCAGAATACTCAAGGTACGCCCAAATTTAGAACTAAATTTAAAAATTTATCTGCTTTTCTACATAGCTCTAGTTAGATATGTTTTTGTAGGACTTACTCTAAGAGTCTTACACATTTCTTATAATAAGATTATAGTGTATAGCGAAAGTCCAATTATTTTAATTAATTTACAACAAGTTAAAACTCAAGTCCATGGTTGTAAACTGGTATGAAATGATACCACTGCTAGACTAATTATATTGGTAACTTTTCTTTTTCATTCTTCCCATTAGGCTCAGAAATGGTACACAGAACTTGGGTTTGCTGAAACAAGATACGAAGAAATCAAAACTCATTTTGCAATGGCTCTCTCAGAATTAGACCATCTTAAACAAGAAGCTGGGGACAAAATGCTTGGAAAGCAGCACTGCAGATTAATGGTATGTACATAAATGGAATTAAGAATAACATATTAATTGGAGGATTCTTTTGGAGGGAGTGTTTTGGATGCAGAGGATGGTGAGACACTGGCACAGCTTGCCCAGTGAGGTGGTGGAGGCCCCATCCCTGGAGATATTCAAGGTCAGGCTTGATGGGGCTCTGAGCGACCTGATCTGGTTAAAGACGTCCCTGCTCACTGCAGAGGGGTTGGACTAGATGACCTCTAAAGTCACTTCCAACCCAATGCATTCTATGATTCTATGATTCTATGATTATTGTTATTGGCAACATATTTGAAGCAGAGCACCTGGAGACACTGGAGCTATAAACTTGAACATTATGTAGATATTATGCAAGGCAGACCATCTGTCTACAGGGCAGTCCACAAAGTCTGGGCTCTGCATGATCATTATAAACACCTTCATTTATTGGGAGGACTCTTGTCCTGCTCTCTCTAGACACAGCCATTTTTTGAGGCATGGATTTGGCCTTTGTGCCTTCTAGCCCTGAATACTAGATTTGGACAGACAACACAAAGTTGTGATGCTGGATGGTTCGTGCAGCAACTTGCACTGTAAGTGGGCAAGTGGTGAGGATTAATGGGGAGTCTGATGCGTGCAGCTCAGATGTGTATCCCCATCACATGGTGGAGATAGAGTCTCATTGGAATGTCTCTATATCACAGAAATTCTTGATTTACTATAAATGAAAGCCTTTTGAATTTTCAGGTGGATCTGTGTGTTGACAAAGTTTTTATGTTTTCCACCAAAATGAAGTGTTTTATGGAAAGATGCTTAATTATTCAATAATCTCCTGGAAGCAGCTTTCATAAAGGCTTTTTAGCTAGCCTTGAAATTATTTCTTTCCTCCTTGACAGGAAAACTGTGAAGAAGAAATATGCAACTTCTATTAGTTGGAAAAGCAATTTCATAGCAAGCGACAATATTAGCAGACTTAGTTTGAACAGGTTAGATAGATATGGCTTTGGAAGACTGTAAAAAACACATTCTGGGAAGTTTAAAGGTTCTGGGCTCAATTCAGTTGCCTAAATATCACTGTTTATCTCATTTAAATGCTTTAGGGTATCCTTGTTGAGGGTGTAGTTGGCCACCTGCAAGTCCTACGCAGTTTATCTATATTAGCTTGTACACTCTACATGGCACTGTGTGCTGATTTTTAGACAACTGAATTCTGACTGTTAATTGCAAATGAAGCACAGATTTTTCATAACATTGTGATGTATTGGCATATAACATCTTAAAACAATTACATCTATTTCAAGTAAGAAGAAACATCCAAATAGTTTGAAAACAGAGGTTTATCATGGTGTTTTGTTTAAGCTAACACTTAAGTTTTTGGGGGCATTTTGGGGCAGTGGATCTTTAACTGTTTTGTTACTGCACAAAGATGCAGTACATGTAGATGACAGCACTGTTTGATGGTGCAACTATTTATCTGCATCTCTTAAGTCCATTATATCTTCACCAAAGGAAGTTGATTTTATTGACACAATCAAGCAAACAGTACAGATAGAAAATAGAGCAGATGTATTTTAACAAAGGTTGTAACTTTATTTCAATTATTCTCTTTTAAAATAAACTTTTTAATACACACCAAGATATCAATAGTGGGTTTGTGTGAAATCGGTAAAATATTAACTAAGTTTTTTCTAGTTTAAAAAAAAAAAAAGTCGACTTTTTGGCACATTGATTATCATAATCTATTTTTCTAGCATAATTTTCCTTCCTGAAGACAGTTTTGTAGACTAATGATCCTGTTCTTATTTTCAGTCACTTGCCATCCTTGTCCGAAAGTGCTTTTCATCCTGCAAAGTTATTAGTGAGCTCTGATACAGTAAATCACAGTAATTTATCCTTTTCTAAACTTAATTTTTTTGAAGACCTCTGTCTGCAATGTTTGAAAAGAAGTGAAGATGTGAGCATTCTGGACCTAGAACTCAAGGTTGGGAGGTCTTTGAGATACGATGTGTTTTGAGCATGTATTTTAGGATTTTGTACATATCCTGTGTTCTACAGCCCCCAGTGCCCAGGGATCCTAGTTCTCAGTGGAGTCTTCAAAAGGCTGTCATGATATTATCAATTGCAAGTAAAAGATAACTAAGATAATATAGAATCATAGAATCATAAAATGTATTGGGTTGGAAGAGACCTTTAAGGATCATCTAGTCCAACCCCCCTGCAGTAAGCAGGGACAATGTTACCAGGTCAGGTTGGTCAGAGCCCCATCAGGCCTGATCCTGAATGTCTCCAGAGATGGGGCCTCCACTACCCCTCTTGGCAACCCATTGCAGTGTTTGACCACCCTCATATTGAAAAGCTTTTTCCTAATATCCAACCTAAATCTACCCTTTTCTAGTTTAAAACCATTACTCCTCATCCTATTGCTACATGCCCTAGTGAACTGCTCTTCCCCAGATTTCTTATAGGCACCTTTCAGGTACTGGAAGGTCACTATAAAGTCCCCCCAGAGCCTTTTCTTCTCCAGGCTGAACAACCCCAACTCTCTCAGTCTGTCCCTTTAGGGGAGGTGCTTCAGCCCTCTGATCATTTCTGTGGTCATCCTCTGGACCTGCTCTAACAGTTACATGTTCTTCTTGTACTGAGGGCTCCAGAACTGGATGCAATACTGCAGGTGGGGTGTCACCAGAGCAGAGGGGCAGAAACACCTCCCTTGCCCTGCTGGCCACCCTTCTTTTGATGCAGCCCAGGATGTGGTTGGTCTTCTGGGCTGCAAGTGCACATTGGTGGCTCATGTCCAGCTTCTCATCTACCAGTATCCCCAAGTCCTTTTCCTCAAAGCTGCTTTCCAGCACATCATCTAGCTTGTATTGCTCCAAGATTGCTGCTGGCACTCTTTGTTTCAGTGGTGTTGCTAACAGAGGGAGTACCATTTAGCATTAAAATATCTGGGGAAATTTTCTAGGATGCTTCTGAACTGCGGTGCAGTAGTAGGAATTTGGAGAAATATGTGGGTGAGCAGGAAGGGAGCAGAGTACTATTTACAGCTTTGAAAATGAATACAAGAATTTTGGATTAAATGCACACAGTAAATAAGGTGCCAGGCTTCCCCAGTAAACTGCTGACTCCTGTCATGTCCTGTAGCCAAAAAGTCATGTTCACTCTCATTGAGTTCTTATACAAGCACACAAGAAGACAAAGATTTTATTTTTATTATTAATGTTTAGGCACAAGCTTCAGAGACTAGAGATCTTGTCAGGCTTTATGAGAATGCAGTGTGTTAATACTATGTTTTGGGATTAGCTATCCTTTGGTTATTTCCCAGTCCCAGCTGCTGTGTCCTTGACCCTTCTGGAGCTTTAATACACAACCCATGGTTACTGTTAACTGGGACACCTGACAGTGATCATAAATAAACCTTAAATGCCTCATTTTTGCCTGGATACTACAGAAAACTGCTAGCAGGTCAGCAAAATGCAAAAGAGAGAGGACTCTGTCATTAACCTTTAAGCATTTTTTTATTTCCCCACCTCTTTTTCCATTATGCATCTTCAGTCAGGAAGTGTCATTTTTTACTTGACATACTTTTTGTGTGGGAAAGAAGAAGATGAGGAAAATACCATGTCTCAGACTCATCCTCAGGCTTTTATCTCTGCAACTCTGGTTTAATCAGTCTTGATATGTCCAAGTTGCTATTGTTCTTTTCTCTTAACACAAGAGGGAGCCAAAAAGTTTGGTACAAAGCATGCACGATTTGCTTGAATGCTGTGCATGAAGAACTTGCTTCATGAGGAAGAACTGTACAAAAATATATTTCTCTTTTTACCTGTGTTGCAATGATGTGTTGCAGACAGAGTGATGTAATCTATTACTTCAGTTTTCTGTTTTCTATGAACCGGTGCCTTCAGTATGTTGTGGTCACCAAGGGTGTCAAAGTTGGAAAGAGAGCGAGGGAAAATTAAACTGTGTTTCTGTGCATCATGGCTGAATATTAGCTCTTCTCTTGGCTGTATGAATGTTACTATTCATTAACATCAAACCGTCTTCCCGTGTGTTTTGTCTGAAGGTTATATGGTCTTACCAAAGTATATCATAGGTCTAACTAGAATTTTTAGCTTAATCACTGAAGCATTTAATCTTTTTAGACTTGCTTATGTATCATGTTATCAGAAATCTTGAGCAGCTGTGTGTATCAACTCAATATTTTTAATTTAAGTTCAGAACAACAGAAATGTTTTTCACAAACCTTTCTTTACACTCAGATTTTCCTTATCCTTAGGCTATATGTTTAATCTAATAATCACTTCTAGGATCTGACCTTATGATGCTGACTATCAATCTAAACTAATCCTTTCAATCTAAGTGCATGAAATTGAAAGAAAAAAAAAGGAAAATGGGAGAGGAGGAGTTAAATACAGAACCTTCTCCTTCCACTTGTTCTGTCTCACTGTTACTGAAATGTAATATAATAAATGTAATAAATATTTTCTTTTAAAATATTTTTGAAACTTTTACTTAAAATCTGATTAGCTTCATTAATAATCTTCCAAAACTAAAATATAACTGGGGGAGTGGAATTTGCTCTTTGAGATAAATATATTTGGAAAAACAAGGGATGTATTATATAGCAGTTGGAGCAGGAGACTGGGGACTTTTGAGTTCTATTCTTACTGTGTGACTGTACGTTGGTCACTTAATCTGTCTGTGCCCCAGATTCCCCAGATATGAAATGATTATAGTACAATACTTACCTTGAAGGAGTGTTGTAAAATCCCAGTCCTACACCTGCTCTCACAGGGGATTGAGAACTTCTTGCTCATAAACAGTTTTAAAATTAGTGCAAGATATTAGTGCTAATATATTTATGAAAGTTTGAAGTAATATTTTTGTATCAACTTAATTATTTTTTATGTACAAGGTAGGTACTTATATTGATTGAGAAGTTTTTTGCTCTAAAACATGATTAAGAATATTTTCATTATTTTATACATCTAGTTTAAAAATCTGTGTGTTTGCTTACTAGCCTGTGTACACTGTGAAAGATGACCAGGAAACAGAGGAGAATAAAAGAGCTGCTAAGAGATTACAGCAGCAAGTGCTGACCTTGAAAGCCCAGCTCAGAGACCAGGCTGCATTACAAAATCAGTTTCGGGACTTGCAGAATGAAGCAGAACTCCTTCAGGCTCAGCTATGTGAAAAGGTATAATAAAGGTCGTTTCTGTGTGCTTAACTGGGTGGACAAATGTGATCTTAGAGTTCAGATTCTACCTCTTTCTGCTCAGAGAGAACCAAAATAGTCTTCTTTCCTGGGAGTGAGCCTGAGGGTAATTAAATGGTTTGCCAACATATAAAAGTGTCCCTGGCTTCAGACAAATGAGGAAAAGATGTAAACTGCCTGGGTGGTCGGTGTTATGGAAAGATGTTAGACTATAATAAAAGTTGCCACCAGTCTCTGCTATACTCTCCACAGCATAATACAACCAAAGTGGTGCTGAAATTCTTTACAGAGCAACCTCCTTGGCTTATATTGTCAGGATTTTTGACATTCCCAGCTCTCTTGTTGCACTGTATCAGATTAGGAAACCCAGTGAGCTAGTGATAGAATTTGAACAGGTTTCTTTCTAACTTTTTTTGATCCAGCTGCTAAGATTACACATTAGGAGTTTCATTAGCACATTTTCAGTTAGGTGTGTGGTTTGTACTTTTATTAATTAATGTATTCTGGTCAGAGCCCCTAAGTATACTTACATGAGCAGTTTTTACACTTGTGCATCGTATTTCACCTGGCAAACCAGAGCAGTTAACATTTTAACATTTGCAAAGCTACTGTCTTATAGTGTGTCAGCAAAGCCACTGTTGTCAGTGTGACTAGAACTGCTGAACTCTTAGGTGGAAACAAATTCGCGCTAGGACTTCTTTTCCTTACACTTTGTTCCCTATTTCTTTGGAAGCTATTTTTTGAAAAGGAAATATAATTACAATGTGAGCCAAACTGGAATTACCCATCATACTCCGAAACATCTAGTAAATAGTATTCTCCATACTATGATATGATGTGTAAAAGATGCTTCTCTTCTGTCTTACCTCTGAAATAGAAAACATTATTTTCATCTCCCTACTGGGTGCAAGTTTCATCCCACTTCCTCCACAATAAATGCACCTGTTCTACAGTTTTGGTTTTATTGAGGGGGTTTTGTTTGTTTGTTTGGTGATGGTGGTGGTTTTGTTTGGGATATTTTTTCCCTAGCCTTGTCATGTGCTGTGATTTGCTTTAAACCAGTCCTATACAAAGGGTTAGTGGCTTCTCTCAGTCATTGATTAGGATGCCCCTTAGCAGAATAGTGGTGGTACCATGAAATTGTTTTGTAGTGTCCGGTGTCTGTAATGATGGATGGTGTATATCAGATGGTAGGTGAGTACAGGGTAAGACGTGCTATCCATATGAATGGGCAACTCCTAATTGTTTTGCATTGGCAAAGTGTTTTTCTCCATGCTTCATCAAGAAATGAATGTCACCAGTGCAGGGACCTATTGCCAGCTTTGCCTTTGTTCCCTTAGTGCTAGTACAACGTAAAGACTTGTCTCTCCTCTCCTATGTACTATGTTCCTGCCCAAGTCCACAATCTATTAGCTGAGGACAGTGAGACCTCTTTCAGCATAATTGAACTATCATAAAGGGATTTTGGGGTTTTTTTGATGCATATAATATATTTACTGTAGGCTTTGTAGAAATACAAATTGTCAAGCAACATTTATGCAAAGGATTCTTTATTGCCAAATAATACTGTATTGATTTGTAATAGAGATTGATTTAACTTGGCAGGATACTGTATTTTTTTCTGCACAATCAGAAAGCAAGATTTCCATGAATAATAAACACGTTAATCATAAGGTACAGACTAGGTCATCTGGCTCACCTTCTCACACATGACATGCATTGATTATGTCGGAGATGTTGATGTTCAATTTTCAGAGCCTGCTGTGGAACACATATTCAGAAAATCTCTCCTTGTTTCTTGCATTCTACAATATAATATAGATAAGGAAAAACTTTTCCCCAGAAGAGTATTTTGGAAGATTCACAGAGAAAATGGGAATATGAGTATGTAATTAAGGATACCGAGTCTTTAATGTGGTATTTCTTTGGTGGAATAACCTCACTGGTATAGGTCTCCATCTGAAAACATCCAAAAGCATTTGGTGATACACAGGACCAGTATTAAAGCTGGAGGGGTGGTGTGTATGTGCCAAGGGCTACTTGTGCACAGCCAGCTTCTTACATGGCTTCATCACTAATCCTTAAACTGCATCATTGTTTGTGATACAGGATCATATAAACATGCTAAGTGTATGCCTTGGAAGTCAGGTCTAAAACAAACAGCAAAAAAACTGCTACAGTATTTTAAAATTACTCTTGAACAAATTAATGCAAAGTGTTTTTCAACCTTTCAGGAAAAAGAACTTCAGAAGAGCAAGTCTGAAGCAAAGTTGATGTTAGCTCCTCTGAAGGTACTATGTTTTCCTGAAAGCCTATGCAGGACCTACACAAAGGTTTATCCCTTTGCTCACAGGCTTCTGAGCATGTGCCCACCTTCTGCAGCCACCCCTGCCTTAGCTGTTTGCTGCCGGGCTGTCAAGGACTTCCTGACATTATTGCTATGGGCACTCTTCAGCCTGTCAAAAGCAGGACCTGGCACATGGAAAGGGAACGTCTCTTTCCAGTTTATCTGTGTGCATGCATTGCTGTTGCAGGGTGCAGAGGCACCTGATGACCTAGAAACATAGGAATGTGATCTATATCTTTGGGTCAAAGTGTGTGAAATTACAAAACAGACTAAAATACAAGCCTACATTCTCAACATGCAATGAAATTAAAGTATATGTGTTCATGCTGCATAGGCTAAGCTGGCTTGCCTCACCCGAAAGTGTCAGGAAAGGAACAGCTTCATTACCAGGATGCATGGTGAGTTTCACAGGCGAGGGATTGTTAACTCTGCATCTGATGAAGAAGTGAAAAACTTGGTGAATGACATGACCCTGGCAGAGTATGCAGTTGCTTTTACACCAATCTGTGATCAAGAGGTAGGTGTCTGTATATAAATAGTTTTCACTATTGTATTCAGTTGTATTTTTTGAACTGTTTAGTGAGACTCGGTGTATAGTTATAAAATATATCTCAGTGCTTAATATACATATAGCTTCAGGCAAGTCAGTGGAGTTGATTGTTTTACTGCTGTTTTGGTCAGGGTTTAAATCTTCTGGAGCTTATCAGTATGTCAGTGCCCCATGCAAATAAATATCTAGCCTACTGGAAAATGCAGCACATGATGCAATTTGACTTTAAATAGGAATTTTGCATTTTCTTTCTGCATAATGCATTATAACAGATTTCTGAAGAAATCAGAAAAAAACGAGTCTCAGATTTGTAATTTTAAGATTTAAGTAATCTCCGTTGCCATTCGTGTTCAACTGAGTTAGTTACTTGTGTTTCACTGGCAGGAAGAAAGTGGTTCAAATGGGATATGCTCTGTCTTATACCTGGTGCTGTTCAGCATTATCATTAATAGCTCAGATGCTGGGAATATACTTCGTAATTTTGGGGTAGCACCTACCTGAAGACATTCTTAAGGACAGGAATCTAAAAGTGGCAACCTGGAGAAACAGGAATTCCATTATAGTGCTTCTGTAATCTTCAAGCAGTCTCTTTTCTTTTGTTTTCTCTCCCTTATTATTTTAAACAAATCCTGTATAAGTAGCCAAATGTTATTTGGTAATATTTGTGTCAAGTATACTCAAGCAGAATCTAGTTGGTTAGAAGGGGAAAGAAAAAAATGTATTTTGCCTTACACATTTGTGAAATATTGGGAAAGTGGCTGCCCACTACAGCATGACACAGAACATAGGTTCATACTATTTCATGTACTTCAACTGGCACAATGTGCTGCAAAATGACATTATCATCTATTTTTCATCAGCAGAAGCAGACATGCTCACAATGGGCATATAGTATAATAAATCCGCAGTATTATTTGTCTGATTATTTTACATTTTACACACAGAGTGGTATTCTGTGTCACTGAAGCAGCTTATTCTTCTAGTATTATTAAGTGTTGCAAGCTCAGTTGTATCACTCAGTCATATCTCTTTCTGTGGCAAGAAGTAATTTAACTGCAAGTTAAGGAAAAGGCAGATTGATTCTTCAAGGTAAATGACATTCAATTTCCTTGTAGTAATTAGGAAAATAAACAAGACAGTTTGCAGGTTCATAAACATCTTTTTCCTTGTCTTCTACTACCTATGTTTGACTAGTTGGGGTTTTATATGCATCGGGGTTTTATAAGCTTCAGGTTTTATATGCTTTCATATCTACATATGTCATTGACCTATTATGAGCAGCACTGTCAATGCAACATGAAAAGGCAGCGTGGCTGCAGGATGGGACAGGATTCTGTGTCTGGCTGTGACTCCCTCGAGTGTGTCATGTCTGGGTCCACCACTGTCTCACACCGAGGATGAATGTTTTATGGGATGTTAGTTAGTAAGTCCTCTGTCAGAAGGGAGGTAATACTTCACTGCCTTCAGACATTGCTGTGATAAATGAGCACTAGTGTAAAGCTTCCCAGTACAATAAATATCTAAATACTGTATGCATTCAGTGGCTCCCTTAATGAGTAATTATCACAAAACTTAACAGCTCCAACAGGAGAGAATTAGGTTGAATCTATATTCTGATGGCCAGTGAGTTCATGTGCAATGCGCGTTCCCCAGATTCAGTTACCTACTTCGGCAGGTATTCAGCTATTCATCCTAAGTGGATCACAGACCCATTCCCATGGTATCCAACACCACAGTGGCCACAGCTCTTGGGCTCAGGCAACTGAGATTCAGTTTTTTTGATCATGCAGAGAACAAACTGGCTTTTGCTGGGTACCATGACACTGAGCTTTGGACCATTCTGGTCTGTAATAGGTACTGTGATAAGTAATTTCATGTGTTACAAGGGGAAACCTTTCCTGCCAAGGCAGATCTGTATGCTCCCATGAAAAATTTAGGTTTCTGTGGATCAGTTTTCCAATGGAAAACAATTCAGTGATAAAACATCCAAGTGTCACTACTCTTAATGTAATAAATAATGGTTACAATAAAAAAGAAGAGAGACCATTTCATATTCATCATGCATTCCTTTGGTTTTAAAAATCCTGTACTGAGTTCTGTAGACATATGTTAAACTGAACTGACTTTTCATCTTTGAGGATTCATTTTTTGCATTTCAACTCTTATTCTCACTGGAATTCCCATCTAAAATTCCAGAGCTATGCCCAGCTTTTACTTGCATAAAGCTCCTTTGAACACTCATTCCCTTCCTTCCTCTCAGATTTTCACTGCTAAATAATTCCCAACATTTGAACACTTCTACAGAAAACCTGGTAGATTGATGGGTTTGGGTTTGTGGTATGGGGTGCTTGTGTGTGTGTGTGTTTTTGTTTGGTTTTGGAGGGGTTTTTTACCCCCTTAAATTAAAGAGTTGCAATTGGCTTTATTCATTTCTGAACCCAGTGACAAATGGAAGCCGACACACATTGGCAGCAGGTGTCTCTGCTTTGGCTTCCTGATGAATTTGCAGTGATGCATGAAGCACTGATCCAGAGTACTTTGAAGGGAAAGCTTCTGTATTCAATGCAGTGCCTGCCCTTTTGTAGTTCAGTAAAACACTTTGTGCCTGGTTCGCGGAAGAAAATTTGTTTAAAAATTCTTTTAAGAACTCTTTTTTTTCACTGCTACATGGAATTACATGTCGATTGGATACATCTGCGAGCTATCTGTGTGCTAGGAAGCTCTGTCTTCAATGGAGGGCTTATGGGCATCAAGTAGTTACTCACCTTAAAAGACAAAAGTTAACTTCTCTTTGTTGCCCATTCAGGACCCAACGAATGATTGGTCATTTCCTTCTGTTTGCCATAGTTATTGTCCTCCTAATGCTCATCCCAATTAAAATAATAAAACAAAAAAATCAGTGTGATGCAAAACCAACCATTTCCAGAGCTTCTCTTCAGACTTTCAGCATTCAAGACTGTTCTCCTACATGATAAATCACTCTTGTCCCAGTGGCTTCATTTTGCTGATTTGCACTAACTGAAAACTTAAAATCAATTTGGTTCAGCAAAGCAGCATGCATTTTGATTTTTGTCATTCTTGATTATTTTCACAGCCCAGTGTTACATTCAAATGTTTTTCTTGAGAAATAAAATTTGCTTGAATCATGCAGTATCTCATGATTTTGTTCCAACAGTGTATTTTTCACTGAGGCCAGATGTACACTGAAATAATCTGTTTAGAGAAGAAAGTAAATTTTAATTCTCTTAATATTCTTTTCAAGTCCCTGTAAAGAAGACTAGATTTTAAATTACTTTTACTCACCATAAAACTATAGACCATGAAGCTCTTTATTTGTAATTTAGTTTAATTGAGTAATTTAGTGTAATTCAATTTAATTGTAGTTAGGTTTTTCATACTAAACATATGATATTGCACAGAAGAGGTTTTATTTAAATTCATTTTAATCCAGAGAAAACACCTATGGTCACAGCTATGAAAGCAAAAATTGTGTGCAGGATGGTGAAGAAAAGTTTCACAATGTCTGCTCTCGGTTTTGAAAAAAATAGCATTCTGGGGAGCCATAGGAATGACAATGTATGTGTAATATGGACTTGAAATTTTTGGAGTCACGGAGAAGTTAATTTCTAAACCTCTGTGATAAATTTTCCTTTCAAAGGACCTAAACTGAGAAACCATTGGAGCTTCTTGTTGTAGAGCAATAATAAATTTGGGTAACTGACAGAATTAAAACCTTGTCTTGTTTTCTATGTGGAAAATGAAAAGCACGAGTCTGAAGAGGACACATCCCAGGGACAAGGGCTGCCTCCAGCAGGTGCACATGGCACTTGGCACAGAGCCACGGCCAATGTCAGACACAAAATATGTGGCCATTTTTGGCCTTTTGTCATGTCCCATTTTCATCATCTTATTGGAAAGGCCTTGGCCTCATCTTTGTTTTCTTGCTGTTGTAGAAGCAAGAAGCTGTTGTGTTCACTAAACACCTAACAGAAAGCTCTGGGACTGAGGTTTGCAACAGTTTGTTTACTTGGGTTGACAACAGTGGGAAGCAAGAGAAGATGCTGCAGATAATGGAAAATGTGAAAGAGGAGGCTCCACATTTTTTCTGAATTCAGGTATCTACTTGCAGTTTAAGAAGCAGGCTTTACCAGTTTGACTAGCTTGAGCATGAGGCTGTGTCCATGCTGCTTCTGATATATTATAGAGCCATACAGAGGAGCAATAGAACTTGGCTTGCCCTTCACATGAGCTCATCCCAGCCAGTGCAGCTGTGCAATATTTTGGGGACTTTTCTCTCTCTTTTGGGTTGTGTGTGGAGAAACGGGAGTGCATTCAAGTCTTTCCCTCAAATGACTGAGCCAACAGCTGTGGTTTTATGTCAACAGCCTCTGTCCAGGTGACTGATGGCTGTAATGGATAATGCTTCTGTACTTACTCACTTCAATTTCTCTTGCACTGGAGGGCTTTGACTTGATGTTGTATTTTATATATTCTTTCCATAGTGGATCTGAAACCACTGTGGCTGTTTCCCTCCATTTCTCAGGGCTGAGAGGGAATTTGTGCAAGGAATATAGGGATAAATGTAAGTCCCTTATTGCTTTTCCTCAAGTCAACTTAAATGTTATAGATAGAAAGCTCCGGGAAAAAGAATTTGTCCAGTGTAGTGAATTATTTGTTTTACAGAATAGGGAATAAATGTGCGGAACAGTATATACTCCTTTGTATCAGGCAATTTCTTCTGAGATACATTTCAGTAGAACGATGTGGTTTTTTGCTTTTTTTTTCCTCTTTCTACTCATTTCTTTGCAAGAAACCACTTACTTATTTCCTGAGAATCATATTTGAAGGAAATAGGCCTGAAATAACATTCTCTGGTGCTCTTAAAATTATCTCTGTGTGGCTGGTGAGATCAGAAGCTTTTCTGGCACTGAGGGTGAGATACATTTCATGTTTGATGTCTGTACTTCAGACAATTACATCCATGATGATTTATCTATTTCTTTTTCATAGTTAGTGGAGAGGAAGAGGTACTTACAAGGAGATATCCTGCCCATTTTATGTGTCTGCTTTAGATAAGGTGAGAAGAGTCATAGTAGTTGGACTCCATTAGTTGTGAAGGGGGCCAAGAGGAGATTTGCTTTACTCAGTTGAGTCACACCCTCAGAGAGGAGAACAAGTTAAATTTTGGTGTTTCATTCTTTTGGGGACACTACGGATCAAAACCAAGGGACCTTTCAAGACAAAGCTTTTCACAGGAAGAAACTCTTTTTCTGATACTACAGAAAATGTGAGTCAAATCCATTGGAATGCCAAGGGCTTTGAAGAGAGGAAATGGTAGTTGTTACTTAGTCATTTTTTTACAAAAGGGTAAAATCCATCGCTGAGAGATATGTTATTTTTGACATTCAGAAAGAGTATTAAAAATACTGAAGAGTATAAAATATGGATTGAAAACAGTTAACAGCAGCCTGGCCTTTCCAGTGAAATAACTGATAAAGCTTTTCAATAATTATGCAAATGGCTGTTTGTACAGGAGGCATCTCAAGAATTTGTGATGGCTGAGGGGATGCTACATACTCAAGGTTAGTGCCATTTTAAAGTAAAATTGGGTTTGGTTGACAAAGATTTAGATCTGTTTCCTGACTGCATACATAATACAGATATTTTAGCAACAGGGTTTGCTCTAGTTCATGGGCAACAGCATGCATTTGTCTAGAACAGTAAATGCAAGTAAAGTAACAGAAAAATTGAAAAAAGAAAAGCTTTAAAAACTAACCTTCCTTTATTTTCTGATAAATGTTAGAATTTAGATTAAGATAAAATGTGTAATTAAAAATATCCAGATGAATTCAAACTTTTTATTCTTATTTCTGACACCCCTGTCTTTTTATTTTTATGATGTTGGAGGAAGGTGATGTTTTTTGGTTTTAGTGTCAATCCTTTCTAGAGCTTGTCAGTATGCAATTTTATACTTCTTCAAGCTTGGTGGAATATCACAATACTTTCATTTCTTTCTAGATGGAGTAATTTGTGTAAACTTGACAGGAAAACACAGAATGTCAAAGAAAAACAGAAACAATATTTAAAAAAAAGGGATAAACTAGTGTCTGATCACTGAGACAAAATGTAGGATTTTTGCTAAATCCACAGTCTATAGAAAATGTGATCTTTAGTATTTCACAGAGTCTTATGAAACACCAAAGACAAGCCTTTTTGAGGGAATGACACTAACTTTCTAATATAAAGCAGACCATACTGTGAAAACTTTGCCAGTGCAGCAGCACCTTCACTCATCAGGTTTGCACTAACCCACCTTTCTACTGCGTTTCACTACTTTGGCTCCAGCAGAATTCAGTAATCCCAAGAGGCAAGAGAGTTTGTTGGTTGAACAATTTAAGGAAATAGAAGGAAAGGAAGGGCCCTGCATAGAGGTTTTTTTCTAGGAATGAAATGTCCCCATGTCACAGCTTTGATGTGGTGCAGTGGTTTTTTTTCTGGTATCTTTAGAGCTCTCTTGCCTACGAAGAGGACAGTGATTTGCCTTTGCATGGGTCACTGAGCTCCAGGACTTGTTCTGCTCCTGCTGACTCTCATCTATCACCAGGGATGCCTCTAACTGTGCTTCCCGTAGTGAGGAAATTATCATCAAATAATTTTAGATCAAATTTCTTCATGCCTGAAAACATTTCAGAGCTGCCCTTTATAACCCCTGCATCACTTTCAGCCAGCCGGCATTTTTTGTGAGTGCTGGGGAGATACTGCACTCATAACCTTGGTTCGAAACCAAGGACATCTGAAGCTGCCTTTGGCTTTTGTGTTTATAGGGGAACATCCAATGTATAGCTTCCACTTTCCAACTGATCTATACCTGTGATGCTAGGATATGATTGGGTATTCATGCCACCCTACCTAAATTAACACCATATCCAGACAGTGTCATGGACTCCCTCTGGAATCAGTGTAGAGAAAGTCTTTTAGGGAAGAGCACCAATCTAAATTATGTGCCTAAAGCTGGTCAATGTGAGTGGTCCTTCAATTCCTGGATGTCAGCATCTTGTTCCCTGGCCTGCTGCTCAGTCTGAAGTAAATAAGCCAGGTGGTAGCTGCCACTGGGAAGTGGTAGGTGTCTCAGCTGGCCAAACACGACTGCATTTGGTACTGTTCATGGGACCAGTGGCCAGAATTCAGCAGCATCTGTTCCTTCTTCTCATGGTGGGGAGCTAAGAACAGGTGAAATGGGATCAGAGGCAGTGTTCACTGCTTACATTTACCACTCATGTTTTCTCACCCTGCAGTACACTAGGTCTAGGGACAGACAGGCACAGCCCACTTTCTGGACCCTATGAGCTGAGCACCAACCAGTGTGTGGGTGTACTAAGGAATCATGAGACACAAACTTCAGAGAGCTCAAGAGCTTTGAGGGTCACTTTACAAGCAGGAGATGAGAGTGATGAGATTTTTCAGGCCTGGCTAGCTTGTATATGCCAACAGCTGAGATTCAGGGTCACCTCAAAGGCTATGGGACAGTACAACACCACTGGTACCTATATGCCCTAACCCTGGATCAGAGCTGCTCTTGAGCTGCTTGCAAGCAACGTATTTCTCATAACTCTCCACAGTGATCACTCCTGTAAGACTTCTTTTCTTGGCAATGAAAACAGCTTACACACTGTACATTCTTCTTTGTGCCATCTTAGAATTACATTTTGATGCATGAGCTTGTCAATAAATGCTCGGTTTTTTTGGGAGGGGGGGTCACCAGAGCAATCTTACACTACTATGGCATTTCAGAATACTTTGATTTATTTTTTATTAATAGACACAAGTGATGTACCTAGTACTCATTATAAATGTAGAGGAAAACCAATTATTATTTTAAGCAAAATGTGTTTTATGTTAAGTAAACATTCCTGACCTGACATATTGATAGTATTTGCATTTCTGGAGCTTTTGCAAGAGGACTAATGACAAAGAGGTGATAACTCGTAATCAGATATATTAATTTTGGAAATAAATAACTAACTGTTTTTAAAAACCCAAAGGCAGAAACTGTTGTCAGCAATCTTAAATTTGTTTTTCTGTGCAATTGCAAGAAAAAATGTTACATTAATTCTGTAGCTTTAATACATTTGTATTTTGAAGATGAAATGCTAATGCCTTGTGATAGTGATTTACGTTCAGAGAGATTGTCTTTTCCGGCTTGCAACGGTTATGAAAAGGTGCATAATTAAACAACTGCCATTTCTCTCTGAATTTGGCTTCAGTTCAGTGAAGATATTCGGGAAGGATAATGTGTTTTGTGCTGCTAAAGTTGATTTGCAGGTGAAATAAGATCAATTGAATTAATATTAATTTTACTCAGAGTAGGAGGGTCTGCTTAAGAGTTCATGCAGTTGAACTAACACACTTTTGAAGTCCATTCAGCTTCACATTCTTGAGCATTTCTAGATAGGTGAACCTGAATTTGTTGTGTAGTGTGGAGTGAGAGAACATGTGTGTGCAAGAATAATGTTCAGAAGTTTGGGATTCTTCAAGAGGAGACCTAACATTACGCAATTTTTAAAATTAGTAATTTTTTTCTACTTTTTATCTAGGTTTTGTTAATATCCAGATGCAAATTTTGGCTGTAGTTAAAGCTTAGAGATTTTTTTATTTTGGGATTGATAAATGCAGGATTCCTTTAGACAGATGCAGGAATG
>NW_010167555.1:39224-52595 GCF_000695765.1 Mesitornis unicolor
CATATTTAAAATAATTGATATATTATCTTTTTTCTTATTTTGGTAAATGTAGTTTATTTACATTTAATATCTGTGAACGTTGAATGTAATGAATTAGTCCAAGTGGCTTCCACTAATCCAAAATAAGCAGCATTGGAAAACTTAATCTAGCCTGAATTTCTTAAAATGGTATTTTCTCTTGCAGATGCTGCCTTCTTCCACAGACATTTCACAGTCCAATGGACAGCCAGAGGATCATGAGAAGGATGTTGAAGTGATTGGGATGACTGAGTCAATACCTGCACACTCTCAGCAAAAGATGGACAGTACCCACAGTTCTCGCATTGCTCCAAACTTGTTTGCTGGTTGTCCTATAAAATTAACAAGCCCAGAGAGGATCATAGCCTTGCATCAAGAACTAAGTCAAAACCATCACAAAAATGTCCAGGTCAGTGAAAATTTTCTCATAATTTTTACTTTAGTGAAATCTGCTGTTCTTGGCAGTCATTTTATAGATCAGATATTTGAATGGTTCCTTCCAGAGATGCACAGTTGATTGTTAGTTTAAACAAGCTGAGGATAAAAAATGCTTAATGTTTTTCATTATGCATTTCCTTTCACATTTTTTAGGAGTGGCTTGGGGTTTGTACAAATAATTAAAAGGTTTTATTTCCAAGTTGGTCTACTTTCTGATAAGACCATCTTTGAAAATTGTTAGATGTTTAAAAAATTAAAAGTCGTTATGTTGATCTTGTCCTACCTTTTTTTCCTTCCCATTTTTTTTAGTGATCCAATTATTCCTATGCCCTGAAGCTCTTCATAGTAATTTCCATTAACTGCAGGAATCCTGTTAAGAACAGAGCTGATCAATTGCAATTGCATTTGTGACAGTCTGCTGCTAAACTAAACACGCAAGAGATTTCACCCTCTCTGAGACAACATAACCTCTCCATAATTGTGCAGAAACAGAATTCAAGTATGCAATTACTGGAGCCAGTTAGCTAAAGTAATTACAAATATTATTCTACTGAGTTTGCTTTATAATCTTGGATTAAAATAAATGTAATAAAACAAATAAAAGCATAGTTTCTGCTTTTGGCATTAATAGTTGAAAAAAACATGCAAGATGCTGAAATTTCCTTTTAGTTAAGAAAACTATTATACAAGGAAATGGTGACTCAGAATTCCAATAACATGTGAAACCCTTGTATTATTTATTCCAGGGGATATAGGTGACAGTTCATATCCAGTTTCCTGATCATTTTCTTTATCACAGACATATAAAAAGAATCAATGGAAATATTGTCATAAAATAAAATCATTAGGGACAGCAGCATGCTAGTAGTTCTTTGATTGACCCAATCTTTGTAAACTCAGCGATTTTCTTTTTATATATATCATGTGAGTTTTAATTAAATCCCAATGAGGGCATAACAAAGACCTACTGTACAATTACATGGGAAACTACAGCTGAAATCAGCCACGATGTACAGAGTGGCCTGGGACATCAAAGGTGATGTTTTCTTTTCTTCTTTCCTCCCCAGATACCTTCAGGTGTCTCCTCCAAGTCATATCTGAAGGCTGACTGCAACCTGGCTGTGAACCACGAGGCAGCCCCTTGGCCTCTACTGTTGAGGATGAAGGATGCCCCAGTGCCTCTGGAGCATAGCGCTCTCTGTGCCACGAAGGGGAGGGATCAGTTGTCAAAATGTGATGATGTATTTTGGGGTCAAATAGGAAATCAGCATGCAGGTGCTGTTCCCCAGGGAATGAAACGGAAAAGTGCCGTTATGAATAAGGCATGGCCCTCTAGAGAAAAAACAGATGGCTCAACCTCAGCTACCGCAGCAAAAAGCTATTTGTCAGACGTGTTGTCAGCGAGTAATAAAGGTCGAAATCCTGTGGAGAGAAATCAGCTGCACGGGAAAGAATAAAACCTACAGAAATAAAACAAGGTAAAGCATCTTAGCAATATGATTTTCCTGTTTTTACAAAAGTACTAATCATTTTTAAAAACAAAGATATTTTACAAGTTAGTATGACCTAGCAACTAGTTTGAGATGATTGGAAAATTTACTGAAAAAGAGCTGTAATACTTTTTATGATTAAATTTTCTTAGAACATTTGTGGACATTGAAACCTATGGATTTTTTGGTAGCTGGGCCACCTCCCCATTTTCTTTTCACCATGTGTTCATGTTTTGCTTTTCTTTTAACTGAGACCATGAAACAATCTATTAAATCCCTTTAACTTTTATGTGTAACCCATTTTTTCAGTGTGTAATGGCAAATTCTGCAGAGATGTCTGGCTTGAGTGACTCTTTTCTCTGGAGCTTAAGGAAATGTCGTGTCATGGACTTCCTAGAAACACATTTTACGGAAATTTGGGAGTAGTTTTGCCATTAGTGTTTCTTTAGTGTCTTGGAAATTTGGCGTAGGAGAAAGTGTTCAGGCTTTCTTTGGAGTTTGGCATTTGTTGAGTTTTTTTTGTTAGGCTGCTGAGCTACAGCAGGGTACTTAATATATTCTTGTAGGTGGTAGTATCTGTAAAATAGCATCCTTTAATTGTTACTTTTAAGCTTCTTATTCAAATTCAGTAGTTTTCCTGGGCATGTTCCTAGCCACTATTTTCAGGTGACCGCTTGGACATCATGAGTCCAGTAGTGGCCAAGTTCGAGGGATGGATAATTCAGGCTGCACTCCGTGCTGCCAAACCCCTATGCCTGCAACAGGGAGAAGTGAACGTGGTGCCAGGCCACCTGCAGTAGCACTCATAGCACTTCCTCATAGTCTGGGTCAGAAATGGATGTGGTCTGGGCTGCATCAGCCTTTGTTGGGTCTTGGGAAGAGTGCGTGTGTGCCGGTGTGTGTGCGCACTAATGCTGGTTGACTCGGAGCAGTTTTTCCATGGCTAGAAATTCCCCAAAACACTGAAGTGTCATTTATATTGGGACCTGAGTAGAGTTAACACTTCTGGAAATTCTCCATTATTCACATCTCCCAGCTATCTTTATTTTTATTAGAAAAGAGCATTTTTAGCACACAGTAGCATGTGGCACTGTTCCTGTGCTCATCATCTGCCTTCATTGATTACCCCAGTTCGTTCACAGTACATTACTACTTTGTTTGATGCTGCTTTTCAGGAGCCAGAAATGGTTTTGAAGGAATATTAATGCATACAGTCAGACTTTATTGTGGGGAACCCGTCTTCATTTGCTCAGTAAGGTAGCAGTGCAATTGTTTACAGCAGTAGCTGCTTTGGTCTTCATCCAGCATATCTTTAGAAAATACCCACCAGCTGCCAAGAGAAATAACCTCTGGAAGTGATATTTTGGAGTGCTGTCTAAGCAGAGGAGATGCCAGCGCAGTTCCAAAAGCTGGGCTTCTGCTTTCATTTGTCTTTCTTTTCTTCCTAATGCCTGGCCAGCAGTTCTGAAGACAGATATACCTGATACCCAGCCACCAGCTGCCTTGTCAATTATTAAGGTATTTTGATGTGTAAAACCACTGGTAAATATTTAGCATGGTAACTTTTATATTCATAAAATGATGCTTTAAGAATTAACACTTGTGAGAACTTTTTTGGAGCTTTATCTTGCTGACAGTAAAATAGAGAGACTGGTAGTTCAGGCTGGAAGTCAGATTGTAATGCATGGAGTATGCTAATAATAAGGGTTTTAATAATAATACCCTGTGTTAATAAGATAATTCCTTGTTATCCTAGTGTAGCTCTCTACTTTTTGATTGGGACTATAGTAACTTACCATAAAATTAAGCCTTTCTCAGTCCAGTCCCTTTCTATTGAAGAAAATTGTGGTTTATTTTAAACTAGCAGACTTCATTTTAAGCTAATTAGGTTATTTGGCCCCATTTTTCCTCCTGCTGGAATTAATTTCCTGAACAAGGGCTGCAGACACACACAGGTGTAGATGGGGGAAAAGACACCTCCAAATACATTACCTGCATTGAAGCACTGTAATGCAAAATGGGCTCAAGCAATTTCTCAGGCAAATGGATTCTGTGCTGGCACTCTGAAGCTTTACTTCACAAGTCACACATTTCAGTTAGAATCTTGTAGCCCCTTGTGTTTTTAATTTTTTAAGACATCCATTCTTCCGACTCAAAGCATTGTTTAAATGTGTACAGATACCACAGTTATCATCTGCCCAGCTGTTTCATCTGCTTTTCATTTCTTTTAAGTAGAAGTATGAGATTTTAGGCACTAGAGTGGAGGAATGCTAATAAATTAACAGCAATCAGTTTGGACTGCTGCATGCAACAGCATTAGAAAAGGTGAGTCAGCACAAGGTTTTCTTTTTTAAAACTCAATCCAGCCTCATTTTTCCCGCTACTGAATGGGGAAATGAGAAGTGATACTCAGATTATTCCAAATAATTATGAGCTAATTGATGTACAACAAGATTAGATGATGCATTGCACCATCAAACAAGGTCCTTCAAATTCTTTAAACACAGCCATTTATAGAAACCTGCTCAAAGATGTACAATGGTGGGCCAGATGGTTCCTATATTGGAGTCCTGCCAAGCTGAGGTCCTTTGGGAGTCTGAGCTTGCTGGGTGACTCATACAGAATAATTAACACTGCCTCTTATTCTGTGAATGATTTGGTGTTTTTTGAAATTGAGGGTGATCGGTAGCAATGTGCTCACAGAACACATCTGAGTAGTTGAGTTGTGTAGAATCACCGATGATCTGCAGTTTGTCATCCATGGACCCACCCGAGTCAAATGTGATTATCTGTGCTTGACTGGATGAGCAGGACATGTGGAAGGAAGCTGGACGACTGTGCTTCCTACCAGCAGATGCTCCCTGAGCCTGCTTCCCATCCAGGCTCTTCCACTTACAAAGGACTTCTTTGAAACAGCACAGAAAACTATTTGCTAGGATCAATAGGTCACATCAAACGAGTGTTCATTAATATATTCAGGCAATATTTGCCTAATTCTTTTTGTTTAGACTTTAGCTCCCCAGTACTAAAGTCAAAATACCTCATTTTAGCAGCAAAGTAATCTCTTTTGTCTCAGGTTTTAACAGATATATTACTTAGAAATAGAATATAAATGCAATACATGGAAGTAGTAACCTGAAATGATGCATAGTGCTTTTTAAAGAGAATGTGAAAAATAGACTTGTAAAGGAAAATCACCGTGTACCTGAAGCTGAAAACGCACTGTAGAGTAGTTTGTACTCCCTTTGGAGAAGGAATTGGAATCTGACAATCAAAATCCACTGGAAGGGATAGCCATTCTCCTTTGACAGGTATAAAAAAAAAAAGGGAAAGAAAAAAACCCACATCACTTTCTTCCAACACTGAACAAGCAGTTCTATGTAATCAAGGAAAATTAATAATTCTTCTGCACTTGTGCTTTATCTATTTTTCTCTTCTTCGGTAGGAGAGGTCATAAACAGGGAATGTAATATCAGTTTTGATGTTCAGATGAAAAGAAACAGAAATCCAACAACGACAGATCATGTGTATTTTAAGAAAGTTCTCTTTGGTCAAGAAATTCTTGTGTTAGACTACTTCTAGTCCTCTTCTTTTGCAGGAAAATAGCATTCATAATAATTTTTTTAAAAAAGTTGTTCTGTATTTTGTCTACCCTCACCTGTGCACGCAGTCTCACTCAACTACCAAAGATTCATTATGCAAGTTCAAAAGATAAAGTCAATTGTCAGTTACATTTTAGAAATGTCTAAAACAGACATGGTTTGGTCAGAATCAGTGGAAGGAACATGGTCTGCATCCCTCTTTGGGAACTGGTCTGCTGGAGAAGGCCTGGAAGGCACTGGATTTAGGGAAGATGACAAGACCAAGTCTCTTTAAATTAAATGATGCCAGTGTCCACTCTAGGTTCTCCTGGAGTTTAAACATTTGTAGAAAATACAGAGGGGTTGCTCTGGAAAGCTGCTACTCCCCATCCAGTGCTTACCATGTGCTATGAAAAGCTCTTATGCACACAGGAGATTTGGAGATCAGATCTGATTCTTAGCCCACAGTAACCAGTTCCATGCTCAGAACTGGTATTTGTATGAGTTAGAACAAAACCAAGTTGCCCGTGGTTAAATTTTCTGTCGTCCTTAATAGTTCCTGTTTATATTTTTTGGTTAGCAATTCTGATTTGTAAAAGCACTATCTAATATCTTCTTAGTAACAGCCTTTTCATTTAGCCCTTAAGCTGATGGATATTAAAGCTCCTAATTAAAACCAGATAATGCATGGAAGATTTTTACAATGCATACCTTTCTCTTAAGGCCTGATTAAACCAAGAAGCTCCCATATATGTTTGTACAACTACATTCTCAGCAGGTCGGGCAGCTGGTACCATTGACTTAAGTCCATCTTTCTTGCAGTAGCTTTTTCTTGAGGATAAAGAGAATAGGAAGGACTAGGACAGAAAATTGAATATTTCACAAACTTTGGCCTATTACATTTACCTAGGAATATTGCCTTTCCCTAGTTTGTGGCTCTGATCCTATTGGTCAGGATAATGGTGAACCATAGAATAATGTGTTCATTTGCATATAAATATGTATAAATATTTGTGTGCATACATATATCTATTTGTGTATAATTGCATGGGGTTTGGCATAAATAAAGGTAGTACAAAGTAACAGGGAGAAGTCACTTTCTGCAGATCTTTCTTTTTTTTCCTTTTTTTTATTCCCTTGCTCTGCTGAGGTTTGCAAATAGAAGTAGGGACATGAGAAGAGACATCATCATCATCATCATCATCGTCATCATCGTCATTATTGTTGTTGTTGTTGTTGTTATTATTAAATTTTTTTTAAGCCTGAATTTAAGCCTTAAGTTAAAAGGAAACTAAGACTGTGTAATGGAAGTTCTTGTTGTACTTTGACTCCATTGGTGATTAAAATCCAGCTGTATATCAATCTGTCTTCCCTTTCCCAAATACACCAGTTTCCATGGGAAAGAAACTCACCTGTGTGCTCCATCTGTCTGCCCCAGTGTAGATGGCAGTTGGACCAGACCAGTGGGGGACATTTGTCCTATAGCACTTCAGCTTCCTGTTGTCTGTTTTGGCACTGGAAGAGGGAAAGAAAAAAAGATCAGTGCTTGTATTAAGTATTCTCATTACAGTTTTAAATATTGCTTTCGTATGCATAAACTATTGAACCTTTAATGGATAGGAGTTAGGCATCACTGCGTAAAATGCCAAGCCCCCACAGTGGAAGGTAGACTGACTTGCACCCGTGTTAAAGATCTCTTGAACTGTAGCCACTGTCGTATTTCATACAATATAACCTATCTGCCTTTGGAAAACTCAGTGTACTGTGGCAAGTTCTTAAGAGAAAAAGTTATTACTTGTGAACTAAGCAGGTCTTAAAGAGAAGAGGAGATAAAAAAACAAAACAAAACGAAACAAAACAAAAATACAAAGAAAAACGGCTAGAGGATCTTATTACAGATGATGAGTCAGGTTCACCAGGGTGCCACAGCAGCTCGGTTACAGTCTGATGATCTGGAGCAGCTGTAAGCCTGGCTTCTCAGGCACTGAAACTGTGTTTATGTTCAAGCCATTAGTGAATCAGGTCAAATATCTAAGGATGGAGAGAGAGTTCTTTTTCTTGGTGGGTTACTGAGAACATTTAATCAAGAATTACGGAGAAATTAAGATGTTACTTGTTCTTGCCTAGTCACTGCAGTTTTGGACATGATGTGAGAACATGGAGCAGAGTAAGGAGGAATTTCAGTGAAGAATTTCTTGAAGCTTGCTTGGGTTGGACTTGTATTAATTGTATTTGGACAAAAGCAAGAAGCTTTGAAGTTCCGTGGCCTCTCAGCATATGGCTGACTGGCAAAGCCTTCTTTAAGTGGGAACGTCCTGGAGCACATTGTCAATTTTTGTAATGTGGCTCCAAAGCTGGAAGTCATGAGCGATTCATTCTCACTCTTAGTGAAAGCCGCAGCTGAAGTGGGGGATGTGGCCATCTCTTGTTGCCCACCCTTGCCCCCACCATCTGCTGGGTGCTGCCTCTCTGCTTTCCCATCTGTGGGCTGGGGCCTCTGTCTCTCAGCAGCCACATCTTTGTTTCCAGCTGGCTGCAGAGACTCCCTTCTGGTGAGTGGGCTCTGAAATCTAGGGGTGAGGCTGCCTAGCTGGAGAGTGCCAACATTTTGTGACTGCTTGTGCAGGGAGCTTTGCTTGGAGGCCCAAGGCTGTTCTTGTCTCTCAGAGAAGCTGATGTGTAGGAGAAGCTGCAATCCATCATGTAGCTGCTATGTGGATAGCGAGGGGCTGACATCTGCTCCTCTCTGCCACCCTTATAATTTTATGTGCCTTTTCTGTGGTGGATATGATCGCTAAAATGATGTTATTTCTGAATGAACAGTGAATTAGAGATCTTTTGTGGATGAGGGTAGATCTTTTGTAAATGGCAGTTTATGGATTAGCAGACAGGTTTTCTGATGTACGTGAGCTGGGCAGAAATAAATAACAACTCTACTTTATATCCAGATCTACATGATCTGGATACCTCATCATCATTTGCAAGGCAGAAGTATACTGTCTGTATCCTATAGCTGCAGAGCAGAAGTGTAGAGAAGCCAAGGTCCAACTAATGAGCTTTAATTAAGAGCACACTGAGCGTTATCAACACTAAATTAAAACACGGTGTTATGGAGGACTATTCCTAAGTCTGAGCTGGGAGGCAGAAGTCTTGGTCTTCTATTTTTTTATGATGACTGCAGAGGTTTTCATCCTCTAATTTACCTCTCCTAGCTCATCATGGCCCTATTGACTCCTAGCCATGAGTAGAAATTGCCATCTCCTCAAACCTGTCTGTGTGGCTTCTCAGGTGATAAATCCCTGAACCCATTTCTGTCAAAATGAACCTGCTAAAGAGCAAATGACCACAGAAGAAGCTGTGCAAGAAGTTCAGAGGAAATAGGTGGTTTGTGGCAGGAGGTTGTCTCTGAGTGAGTGTTGAAGGCAATTGCCTCTTCAGGTTTTGAAAGGTTTGAAAGGAGGCAATCATCTCTTCAGGTTTTTGAAACCTAAGAAATGAAGCTGCAACTGGTGCAGACAAGTACCCCAGTGTGTTAAGTGGTCTGAATTGGGTTCAGAACAGAAAGTACCTTGCACAATGAGAGCCAGAAAAAATCACTGCTTGTTATATCTGACATCTGTATCTTTCTCAGAATATCTCTGTGAAACTGGAATTTGCACTGACTTTTGCATGGGGACAGACAGTCGACTCAACATTCCCTGGTTTTTCTTCTACAGTCACATCAGATCTTTACTAGGCTACAGAATTAAGCTCTTTATTGTTTACGGCTCATCCAACACTGCAGACCTTCACAGCAGTGACTGTCAGATGTCTGTCTCCCATATAGGGAGTTTGTGATGTGTTTAGGAACTGAGCTTAATTCATGCTCTAGGGAGCGGGATTCCTGGGAACATACATAACTCTGAGTCAATTCCCTGGGGTCCCTGACAATCATGAAGAGGAATCAGCATGTGATCTACAGGACAGGATTCATCTCATCATAATATAGGTCTAAAATAGGCAAGGTGATTTATACTCAGAGGTGCCTTTTCAACTCACTGACTATAAAGATGAGTGGAGAGGGACTGCCTCAGATGTCAAGTCTACACTGCAGAAGAAAGGTAAAGGGATTCCCACCCAAAGTACTTTAATAGTAAATGTGACCAAGGTCATACGGGACTTGGTTTTGGCTATCTGATAGTGCCTAGCAGGACGAAGAGTTGGAATCTTTCTCCTGTGTCCTAGGTGACTGCTCTAAACACTGAACTAGCATTCTCATAAGACATAATGGACATCAACACTTGGGAACCTGTCTTTTGTGTTGTTCTAGGTCTTTTTTGAATGTCCTGCCTGAGGGCTTCTCCTTTGTACTTATACCTTGGATTAACTATATAGTTTTGTCTTAATTTATAGTCACCGACTCTGTTAGATTATGTAAGATGTTTAGGTACCAGTTTATAAATATATTAAATAGGAAATAAAATATGTATGTAGATTTGAAGCCTTGTTGACCTGAAAAATTCTCCTGAGGCCCTGAGAGATCAGAGACAGCATTCATCAAGTGAGGCACTGAGCATATGCCGGGTCGAGTGCTAATACTCAGGAGCTTTTGCATAAAAATAAGCTGTATTCACTGTTCTTTATCTGTGAACTGTGCACTGCTCTTTAGTTGTGTGTTCTTCCCCTTAAATAGTGTAAAATAGGACAGTGCAGAAGGGAGGGCAACAACTTATAAAATAACATATTCAAACACATGGATTCAGCCTGAGCTGTGGAGAGTTTTCGTCAGTGGATTAATACCTGCAGCACTGCCATTCTCCTGGGAAATCACGTAAGCACACGTGTTTCCTTTAGAGGGCTTCTGACCTCTTTTGAGTTCTTCTTCTTAATTTCTATGTCCTAAGTAAGGTGATATTAAAACAAATCCTTGTTGGTATGCCTTCTTGGGAGCTTTACACAGTGTAAAGGAGGGAAGTAATTTCTGCTGCTCCTAAATGAAAAGCAATCGCTCAGATTCCTGCAAGTCACTGGAAGATGACATGTCTGCTACGAATGAGCGCTGCTCTTTGCACGGGCAAACTGGATGCTGGAGAGACAATAATGTGCTTGTCAAGACACATCTTTCAGTTTAATAAACCATTTTGAAAAGAAGGCTCTGCCTCAGTTTAATATAGTCCCAGAAAAAAAAATAATCCAAACTCTAGCATGAAAATAAACACTCCTGTTTTGAAATAAACATACTTTCTTCTGCAGTGCTGAGGTACACTGTAAATTAAGCCCTTTACAGACAAATGGGAGATGAACAAGACAATTGTCTTAGCAGTATTATTAGGTGTAATAACTTCTGTTGTGGATAAATCTGACCCTTTTTGAATGTAAAAACATTCACATTTCATTTTCTAGCCTAGCTTTTCCCTCAGAAGGAGGTTGTCTTGTCTGTAAGACTTATTTGACATGTCATGTATGCCCTACTATGAGTTACCACTTTTGAGCTCTCAGTTGAACAGAGGTCATAGCAATATATTGTTTTGTGTGTCTCAGGTGGATACTCTGGAAGCGTAACAATGGGGGCTCCTTCCTGCTCCAGAATGATTGTTTTGGGACTGATTACCAAGTCACAGTGTTGTATAAAATGCTTGAATCTGCTTGCCAATCTCCTCCTTGATTATCAGTGGAAGGAACTGCATTTCCATCTGTGTGCTTTATATCGGGACACCTTTGCTTAGAGGTCTCCCCTCCCTTCTGTCCCTTGGCAGAGAGTTTATAGTGCTGCCACAGTCAGTGCACCCGGTGTGTTCTCCCTTGGCAGCAAAGTCATTGCATCCCCAGCCATCGCAAAGCTGACACTCATCCATCAACACTCCAAGAGGATAAAACATCAGCCACACAGACTTCAGGCCCTGGGAGCTGCACCGCTGCCTTCTGCGTGTGAAGCTGTAGGTTCCTTGGTATTTTTGGATTGCTGCAGCAGAACACAGTGTTACCTGTTAATGACCACACTATTAAAAAATCAACTTCTAATTTATTGTCTAATTTATAGGCTCACCTGATAGACCTGTGACACAACTTGAACTCACGTTCAATGATTAATGTGAAATTAAAGGTAGTGTTATGTAGCCCAGTTAGGTTAGATGCCCTTGATCTAATCCTGTCGCTCAGCCACAGCTGTTAACAGTTTTATGTCCTCATAAAAGGCTGTACCTGTGCTGCTGTAGGTTTTCAGGCTAAAAGAAAATTGTGTTATAACAAAACACAGAGCCAGAGCTTATATAACTCAATAGGATAAAAGATAAACATTCATAAACACAGTCAGAAATAGGAGGATATGCTTAGGCAAATATTATTTTTAACACATAAAATGTTAAGGAGGTATTTCAAAGTCTTAAAAAGGCATTAGGTATCCAGATTTCATTGCTTTTGCATTTTAGGTGGTAACTAACTCCTCTTACGTCTCTGAAAATGTCCCTTAAATTATTGAATTTTATTGCACATGCTGTATATAATTGTATAGGCCCAAATATGAGGATTCTTTGTGATTTTTAATTTTATTATTCAGTTTTATTCAGTGCAGATTTTCAGTTGAAATATTTACCCATGGGACAGTATAAATAAAAGTAGCTGATGAACCTCACAGTGGTTTCACTGGGGCTTGGTAACATTCCCCTTTGTAAAACCTGACAAGTGACAGGACTGTTGAAAAGGTATTTTGTCACCCTTGGGCATCAGGAGGCGGCTGCAGAGTTGACTGCTGCACCACAAGGACAGTGTAATCCTCAGTCATGTGTTGGACTTAATGGGAATTAGCAGATTCCAGAGGTCTTAAATGAATGTGTCCATTAGTAAGGACACTTTACTTCTCCTCCATTTTGTGTGAAAAACATCAATATCTCATCAGGGAAACCTTCGATACAGAATATTTTGAATTAGCATATGATAAATAATATTCTCTTAACTCTGCTTAGGATATAGGAAAAAGTGTTTCCCTGGTATAATGAGTGATAAGTAGAACAAAGATCATTTGGGAATAAAATCTAGCTGTTTGATCCATTTGATAATTTCCATCTGGATGGCATTTGCCTCCTTCAGTAAAGGGAACGAGAGCTGCCTATTTCTAGGCAATCTGTTCAGTTTCTTTCATGGGAAAGGACAGTTTAGCTATTCCTTCCATATGGACATACATTATTACATCTAACAAACATGTTGTTCATCTTTCATTTTATTCAGACCCTCTAAGCAGTCTTAATTCCTGGGTGTATTGAGATGGGGATTGAATATCTTTTTTTTTTTCTCCTTGCTCCCTGCTCCTGAAATCAATAAGGGAGAGGAAAAGATCCCCATTATTCTTTGTACACAGGTGCTGGTTAATTTACTAAAACAAAAGAAACTTTGCTTGAGGGAGTGAAAAGCAAGATGATGAGGGGCCCAGTGATGCTGCAGCAAGGTTTGCAAGTCTAGCTCACTGCTGTCATGGGATCAGAGTCATGCAATCTCTGTCATAAATTAAGATAACTCTATCTCAGGATTCCCCTTCTAGAACGATAACATATTCCAAGCATTAAAAGAGTCATTATAATCATAATGTTGTCTTGGCTAACTAAAGAGACGTTATTTTCTTAGCACAATGAGGTGACACTAGAAAGTGCTGCATTTTTGCCACTGCCCTGGGACTACTGGATCTTGTGCATTATCAGTTTTTTCCTGTTTGTGGTTTTCTGTCAGAGGCAGCCTGCACCATTTGATTAGCTCTCAAGAAGACTCACATATCAGAGGGCGTATGTCGGAGTTGCTCCACTATAACATCTGGGTGGACATTGAGGTCTGCACCCTGCTTCCCTCACTGAGCACTGTCATTCCAGTATGAATTC
>NW_010167555.1:52626-83261 GCF_000695765.1 Mesitornis unicolor
GCCCAAAATGTCCTGAGGTATCTGAGTGCAATAAGCACATAGGCACTGGTGCTTTGTCCTTGGAATACTTTTATTTGAAAAGTGATTCTATCTTCTGCATCATAAGTTTTTTGGAAGTGCTAGTGTCCAGAAACCTCTGAAAATGTACTGAAATCTCTTGGTAATAACCCAGGGCATTAAAGCAAGAAGGAGCAGGAGGAATTTCTGCTTTGCTTGCTGTAGTTTAAAGGCAACCCTATTTTCTTATGAAAAACAAGCTTGCAAATTCTTTCCTTTGTAAACCCATGTGATGCAGCCCTGCAGAAATGAAGTATTGTGTGACTGTGTGGAGCCAAGGAAAGGGGCAAAAATTAGGAAAAGTATATGACTCAGTGCCTGGTGTTTTAGGGCCACATCGCCTCCATCCTCTTCTTACTATTAATCCCTAGACACTGCTTATTCTCTGTTTCTTGGTTGGGTGTGACTTGCTGGGCTCTTTCAGTAGTGAGTTTGAGTTTTGCTTTACCACACCCAACATTAGCAAATGTGCTAATTCAGCATCAGAGCTCTGATTTTAGCAGCAATTGCTCCTTAGCATTTTGCACCTGAAATTGTTATTAATTTTAATATTTATCAAACAGCTGTCAATTGAGACCTCTAGCTTGCAAATACTTGCATGATCTAAAGAAGTCTGTGAAGGACAACCGCATTCCAATTTCAGTGAAGTTTTACACTGATTCAGGTAAAGTTCAGTCAGGGCCTGGTTCTCAGAGGGTTTCAGTGCCTTGGCAATCACATGTTTCATCAGTGAGTTCTGAATTTTGGATTTCAAAGATTAATTTTTACCCATTGTCCTTGGTCTTGCTGGTTACGTTCAGACTGGACACAAGTAACCTGAGAGGGCACAAGCTCTGACTGCCTACATGGTGGGTTGGAAGTGAGCCCAGGCCATAACACTCGTGTTTGGGATGTGCAATCCAAAAGACAAGCACAATTCCTAACTTCCAGAAGATGCTTTTTTTCCCTTGTTCTGACCTTTAACAATCTGCACCAGTGAACAGAGCCATGTTGCTGGCAGCTGGTAGGAAGATGCTTGGCTTTTTGCAGCCTCCATCAGATGCACCTCTCATGTGGGAAGGTGGGGTCTCACCAAACCTCACCTGCCAGCTCCCCAAGCACCAGGTAAGGTGAAACCAGATCTCTCTGCTGAGAAGTTCTGAGCTTTCCTGTGGCTGGAAATAAAGGATTTAGCCTTAATTCCAGAATGACTTGGATGCCCAACTGCTTCAGGAGTGCTCCTAAACTCCTGCAGTGACAGGTGATGGAAAAGAGTCTGGTCAGGTTTCTGGTGATGCGAGATCTCATTATTCATGAAGTCTACAAGCCACAGTGAAATTACTAAGGATTTAGGCCTAGCAGGCTGAGTTGGCTGAAAGTGTTACCTTCATACTCACTTTAAAGGAGGTGAGGAGGGAGAGGAAGAAGTTGTAAGTGAAGAAATGGTGGAAACAAGATTCTGTCCAGGTGCAGAAGCAGAGGCCAGTGGAAGGAGAGATGAAGTGGTGTTGGGGAAAAGGCTAGAAAGAAAACTGGCAAATGTGTGTCAAGCAGGACAAAGATTTGAACTCGAATCCCTATTTGTCAATTCTGATGACTGTGTTTTATGAATCCGTATGTAGTCTTAATTCTTTAGCATGTCTTTAATTCTTCAGTATAGCATAGTTTAAGCCAGAAACATTATGGTTTGTGGTGAGGATATGAATAGATTCCTCCAGTGATGGAGGGTTTTTTATGCTGCTAAATGACCCACATCCGAAACAAATAATATAAGTACAGTAATTGCTTATCTTTCTCCACATTGGCGTTCCTATGGAGCATTTTCAGTTTGTTAAGGAGCAAAGCACCATAACACCAGAAATATTCTGGATTGACTTACGTGTATGTTGCTCATGGAGTGATTATGAAGGGAGAGAAAACCATTTTTAATTAAATTTCTTGTGGGTGCATTTTAAGAAGCAGATGTCATATGATGCATTAGACTATTCTTTTAAAAAGGGGAAAAAAAAAGGAGAATGTGAGGAGTTTCTTTCTGTTCCCCAGAGTTTCAAGAACTCATGGCTAAGCCAGTTAATGCACACATTTTTCATATGACATTCAGTCTCTTCATGCTGGAAGCCTTTGTCCTGCCACAGCACACAGCCAAGATTAGAAATCTTCAGGTGGGTTGCCTCAGATGTAGTAAATAAAATGATACAGCAAAACGTGCCGTGCAGTGAGGGCTGGGGCAACATGTGTGCCTGGCTGCATGGAGCCCAGGTGCTGCAGAACATCTTGGGCAGGGGAGAGAGAATGGGTCAAAATGACAAACAGATGTTGTCTAGGCAGGAATTCCCATTCATTTTGTTTACTCACCTGGCTGTTGAGGAAACCCTGTGAAAAAATATGTTTTTGGCTGACAGCCTTTTCGTAAGATTAGCTGTGACAAATATAATAACTTGTTTCCCATGGAGAGAGCTGATGTTTGTCACTGCTGTGTCACTTCATTTGCACTTGTGAATTTTCCTTTTCTCTTCCTCTGAAAGTAGCTTTAAATGAGACAGAAGTAATATCTGACTAAGTAACAGCTAAGTAATTAGCTAACACAAATTAAACAGCCAGCTGAGTTTTCCTTCCTTTGCCAGAGCCTTTAGAGCTCTCTTTGTGCTTTTTAAGATTTTATCCAGACAGCTCATGGCTTTTACAGTCCTTGTGGTGTGTGACAGTTGGATCTGGATAATATCTATGCCCTTAATGAGTTATTAAAGTGGGCGGCATCATTAAGAATTTATTTTATCCCTTGCAGCCATTGTCAGATGTCAGACCTTTTTGTTATGTGACACCAGTGGCTACTGTTGACAAATGGGGCTTTGCTGCTGCAGAGTCATGACAGCTGTGCAAGCGGTGCCTGTGTGGTACCCCTCCACGTGCTGATGCTGTGTGCATCCTTTGGGCAATTAAGTTACAAGATTCAAATTATTGATGCAGTTAGGCTAGGTGTAATTTCCTAAAAATTGCATTTATTATTTGTAAGGTTACACCCTAGTATACTAGAACACAGCTAGTGAAGGCAAATGGCCAAATTTTTATGTTGTCTCTCATGTTTAGAGAATGAAAACTTGCTCATGGATAGAAGTATATAAGTATGCTTGCGGACAGAAAAGGAAGATCCATTAAAAAATAGCCAGGACCTGAAAGCAGATACCTTGGGGAAGAGAAGAGGGCAGACTGATACTCACCAGAGCTTCCACCATATCCTGAAGCAAAGCAGGTTTCTGATGAAACCCATCAGTGGACCCTGATGGATTTTTCTTCTATTAGGTTATCAAGTCTCTCTTCAAACCTCCATAAACTTTTTGTATTTGCAGTATACCATGGAGAGGAGGTCCACCACTTAATTACGTGTTAAGAACCACTTTGTTATGAACCTGTTAGCAATTAGTGCACCCTGCCTCTTGTCTTTCCTGCTTTCCCTCATCACTTAGATGTACTTTTACCCAAGAATCAGTCGTCGCTGTAGAGGGTAAGGTTTGCAAAAACCAAAAAAATCTGACTAGCAAACAGCAGCTTTGTATACTGTTGGCTTCTGGACATAAATTTCCAAAGACATTTCAGATCATATCTAGAGCAAACATTTTTGAAAAGTCCTAACACCTTTCTCCTCCAAAATTTCAGGCTTTAGTGTAAATGGCTGCTTATTATTTTTTTCTTTCTTTTTAAGTAAGAGAAATTACTCACTGGGCCAATTCCAGACCACAGCCAAAACTTTTGAAGGTATGACTAATATTGCAAGCTGTGTTTGTTATCAGAGCTTGTAAGATTATTCAGACAACGATAGGTAGTGTGAAAGTGGACTAAGTTAGGAAATAAGGAGGGGTCTCATTTCTTTTCTATTTCAGATAAGTGCTTCCATTTGAAATATTTGACATTTACCATGTCTCTGTCTCCTGTGTACAACTCCAGAGTATTTTGCACTCTGGAAATCGTCAGCTTCACAAATTATTGTCTCAGATTAATACAGACTGGGGCATAGTGAATAGGAAAAACAGAATGAGAGTCTCTCCTTGTCAGCTCTTTAAAGCTGTATATGTGCAACTTTTTTCTCAGATTCCTTCCTTGAGAATGTAGCAGCTATTTTTTCAGATACTGTCTTTTTTTTTCCATGTTATACTATTACACCTGCTTCTTTTCATTCACTATTATGTCTGTTAAGTAAAAGTCCAATTTCATTCATTTTACTACCACATGTGATCCAACGTTTTAATGAAAATTTTATTAGACTGCCTCACTAATGCAGAAGATAGTAACTGAGCAACTGTTAAAGTTTTGCCAATCTCCAAAATACAGAATTAGTAGGAAAATTCATAGTATTGATAAGAGTTGATACTAGAAAGCTGTGTCCCTGTTGAACCAAAGCATTTAAAGCATGTGCTGAAATTGCATTGTAGCTTGAATGCTGTATTGGCCAGGGGGTTAACGATTGAATTAATAGTAAGAACTCAGATGAAATGTTGTGCTGAACTGGGGACACTGTTACACTGACTTTGCTTACTAAAAAAAAAAGATAAAAGCTCCAGCGCTTACATTAACACTAGGTCAGTAATTTGAAAAGCTAATGAAAATAATATTCTTGCTGTATGGTTTTTTGTTTACTCTCCAGGGATAACTTTGCCAGTTGGTTTGGTCTACATTATTAAATAGTGGGGAGAGGCAGCCTGATGGTTGGTTCAGAGAAACCTGTAGATAATGAATTAGGATTTTGCAATATGACTTTCGTTGGAGAATACAAGGTAGGTTCACTACAAATAAGCATTTAATGTTTTATCTCAAAAGACATTAAATAAGTTTTGTTTAATTTTTATGCTGCTTTTTAGTATAGTTTCATTTAGATAAGGAAAACCCGGTATGCTAATTTTTAGTAGTGTTAATTTTCAAATACAGCACATCGATCCTGAAACACTCAATAAAATCAATATAACCATTTCTGATTACAAACAAAGATCTGACATTTTTTGCACAGTAATCACTGACATATAATCTATTTCTGTTGCCTTACCAAGAAAAAAAAAGCAAGCCAGCAAACTAAATAGAAATGTATGTAATCAGGATAATTTTAAAATAAGCTATTTAAAATCAGTCTTAATATAACTATTTATTTTAGCTGAAATACCAAGTTTCATTGTATTTCCTATTCACACTAGAAGGCTAGATTTCTCACTATTCATTCGTTCTGGTCCAACACTTAGATTTAGACAGGACTTGGCTTGTACATTGTTGCTGAGTCATCCAATTCTATAATCTATTTACCTGCCTCTCATGAACTATGTAATGGTTGCTTTGACCACATTCAAGATCTGTACACTCTTAAACCTAATTCCCCTTTCACCATGCTTTTAAAATACAGCAGCTTTAAAATACAGCTAAAATACAGTACAGAGAGATTAAGTACAAGGTCATGCATAATCTGTAGCAAACCAAAGTCTGGTCTAAATCCAAGGGCAGTGCACTTAAATGCTGGATCTTTTTATGTCAGGAAGGGAGAGTTGAGAAATTGTATTTTAGCCAATAAAAATAACTGTATTAAAAGCTGATATATAATTTAATGGGAAATTGTGAAAGGTGCCAGACTGATTACCTGGGAGATTCTAGAATACTTATATTAATCAATAGGTACAATAATTTACATTTATATAGCTATTGAAAACTTGTATTGGCTTGAAAGAGATACTTTTCTACAAAAATGAGACCTCATATCTGTACTTTGATTACCTAAATGTTTGCATTACTATTCATGTAGGACTCATGCTTTTCAGTTCATTATGAGTTTGAGTACTTCTTTCTTACTGCTGCTCCACCTCCCCCCATCACAAATCAGTGAGTTTCCTCACTTTCACAGCAAGTTCAGTGTTGCCTCTGGTCAGTCCCATTACGCCTCTTCCCCATTTCCCTCCCTCCAGACACCCTCCAGTGGTGTTCACCATCTCTCATAGCTCCTGACAACTGGCTGGGCAGGAGATGACGACTCACTGCAGCTCACCTGGGTCTGGGTTTGTGCTCGTTTTAACCAGCACGTATGTGCTGACTGATCCAGGATCACTTTTTTCTTATGAAAACTGAAATCCCTTTCCAATTAACTGTTGAAAATGTCTTCTATTATAAATATATAAATGTAGTACATTCCTTCTTTATTCTACTTTGGTATAGATGCAATATTAAAGGTACACAGGATATTCTGCCACTGTTATCTGTAGTTTCAATGCACTGCTTCCAATTCTTCCACATCTTCCTATGCATAATTAACTTTAAATATATGTCTTTGCTGCCCTTTCCAGTTCTCCAAACATAGTCCCAATGAGTGTAATGTCACTTGGATCAAATAATTTGGATTTATGCGTGTATTGTCTGAAATTACTTATGAACATTCAAAGGGATATTGTTTCCATTTTCTTATCAAGGGCTTGATCCTGTCTTATTAAAGACAACAGTGGATCAATTTTCTTTAGTAAGAATGATGTCCATAATACAATAGCTTCCATAACTTGGTGTTTAAGAAAGACCTCTGTATATACATGCACATTCAGAAACAGCCCTTTATGTTGTTTAAATTGTTTGTGTTTCCTCATACTAAGACAGTAGTTAAAGAATTATTATTGCTTATGGTTACTGTAAGTTTGTGTCTGGTTTTTTTGGTCAGCATTTATACTGTGGTACTCAGGAGAATCTTTTGCAAGGAGAAATTGTAGTTTCATGTCTGAAGCCCTTGCTCAGCATTACACTAAGAGCTGATTCTTCGAGCAGACCCTCAAAATTCATTGCTTCCTGAGGATTAAGTTGCACCTTGCCATGCAGAGCTGAAATTAAATCCAAATGGCCCAAATTGAACTGAATGGACTGAAGATGTAGACGCTGACTTAAAAGAGAATTTGGATATAACTGCACAGCCCCAAGCATAGTGGAGCTGGCAGGAATGTGTGCCACTTCATTTATGCAAGAAACGCTGGGTCAAGTCAGAGGCATTCCCACAGGGGCAGAGGCAGACCAAGCTGGTAGCTTCCGATGAAATGTACCTTTTGCTTGAAGATAGTATTGCCTGAATGCCAAAGTTGTTTCATTAAAGATGCTTAAGCAAGCCAGTTACCTAAATATGCGTGTGGGGAGGAGGGAAAGAAGAGTAGTGACTATAGGATTTGGCTTAATATATTTAGTCTGGGCTTTAAATTTTTGCATATACATTACTGCCTCTGCTTGCCTTTCTGCAGTCATTGGTGGATGTGAATCTGAGGATGGGTTTGAAACCTGACATTAGAAACTAGTAGGACAATTTCTAGTCAGCCACATGAATGCCACAGCTGTGCTAGAGTCAGAGAAGCTTTTATGTTATTTGTCTCCAAGTGTGATAGAAAATCTACTTGCCATTTGCATCCGTCTAATGAAATCATGATAAAGTAGGTGCTATGAAACATAGATCACCCTTTTATATCCACCTAAGACTTCATGACCATGAAAGGCAAATATCTATCCTGTATTCAATCATTTAAACACTATATGCTTTTCACATCAATGTTTTACTTATTTTTGTTCTGCGCCATGGTTATATACAGATGAAGAATTGCATAAGCCTGCCAGAAGTTCAGCAAGTACCAAGGTAACCCAAGTCTTTGTTGAAAGATGTTATTTATTCTATCAATATTTAATCTGGAGGAACCATTGAACTGCATAATTTGGTAGAGGTGGGTGTATTGCTGCCTGAATACCTCTAATGCTCTCATACTTTTTACAGTTTTAGAAGCGAGGTAAGAGAATAAACACCAAATGCTGTGTTCCGGAAAAAAGCATGAAACAAGCTAATAGTACATGGTATTGCACATGTATTCTCCTGGCAGTTTTTCTGAAACTCTCCTGGGGGCTCAGCAGTGTCTCTTAGCCAGCTGGTTGCTCAGAGGCTTACTGGGACACAGAGGTTGGTTCCCAGCACGCAATATGTGATGGGCTTTCTCAGACACACGTTAGCGTCTCCTGGGGTTTGTGGTTCTTCCCCCAATGAGCCCCTAGTAGACACCCAGTCAGTCATCGTAAGCTGCGGGGTAAGACCAGGCCAGAGTGCTCTTGGTAGCACCAGTCCTGGTTGGCCTTCTCCATGCTCCTTGTTGGCTCTGAATGCTGAGGCAGCTTCTGAGTCTGTTATGGCAGCTCTTTAATGCCATCATTTGCAGCTATTACCATCAGTACACTGAGATTAGGTTTATTTCTCTGAGCTACTTAGAGAAGGTCACCCTGAATATCATTCAAAACAAATTTAAGAATATGGAAATGCCATAAACCATATAGCCATATGATAAATTAGCTTATCTTGTCCCTTTGGCCCCCTCCACCTGATCTCTGCTGAAGAGGGCTCTTCCAGCAGTCCATGCCACTGAGTGAGGAGCTGCCATTAAATAATACAACAAACAAGACACTTTTCTTCTGTTTCTTGTGAAATTCTCACAGATACAAATTGCTCCTGTGAAAGGGGTAAGATTCTCTCAGGGGCTGCTAAATACAAGCATTTTTATGTCAAGGATAATTGTTAAAGTCCAGAATATTATTGTATTCTTTCCCACAGGAAAGGAAGAACTTTTCAGTGTGATTTAACACTTACAGTTCCCTAAACAATTGAGATCATAGACTTGAAGCCATAATAATTTTTAGCATGAAAGAACTAATTTAACTTTTAAACAATTTAATGATATGTCATGAGCTCTCTACTGCAGGAGTCGAGATGCCAAAACCTAGAGCCATGAGGCTGGGAAGTACTTTGCCAAAAATATATTTTACAAATTTCTAAAGAACTACAAGTGGAGAATAAAGACTTTAAATGGCAAGGATTTAAGAAGACCTGTGTTACTTAGAAGTGGTCTGACACTCCTGTGTAACCTAAGTGTTCTAGAATAAAATAAATTTCGATGCTATTTGTCCTCTGTATCTCACTTCATGAGATACAGATACATATCCTACAGTACACAAAGTACTGCAATCTCTGCTGTTGCAATCAGGTAAATCTCCTTTCAAGTCAAAGGCATAGTACTCATTTACTCCAGCAGAAAGCTCGGTCTAGTATTCTATTAAGAAACATTGCCTAGCAAGTAGTATTGCTAAAAAGGCTTACTTATTTTGCAGTTAATATTGTTTCTCTTTCCAGACTGCCTTAGAAAACTCATGATGTCTGTGTACCATTTCAAATCAATGTTCAAACTGCTGGTGTTTCTGGCTTGGTTTCTGAGAAGATGGGTGTCCAGGGCAGTTGCAGGAGAGAAGTCTGGTGGTTTGAAGCTCAAACTTGCTCTGAAATGCAATGGCTTGTTGCCAGCTCTTTTAAGGTAGCAGTTGTACTCTTCATGTGAAAGTCAATGCCGATATTTGTCTTCAGAGCATCTCTGTGCAAATGCATGCTATTGTCCTTGTTGCAAAAGTGTCTTTAATTTAAATGTATGCATGTACTAATAAGGAGACACTTTTAACCAAAGAACATGTAAAGGGTCAATAATGCATTAAGGCAATTGAGTAGAAATGCACAAAATGTTTTAGTGCTACTTTTCTTTAACTGAAGCATCTGTTTGTGATTCCTGAGTAGATATCATGTATCTGTGGGAACAGAGCTTCAGTGTCTCATTAAAGGCAAGTTCCAAGTGACAGCAGATGGAGTTGGAGCTAGGATTAATTGTAAGGAAAGTGAGAGTTGAGGGCGTTTGGTTTCAGTTTTAAGAATCAAACCTCCTGTCCTGGTTAACACTGAGATATTTGGATTTGATACAGATTGATAAGGAGATTACCAGAGCAGAGAGATAAAGAGCAACCTCAGATCACCTGATTAGGGTCTGGTTTTGTTTGTTGTAACATGGAAAAACTGTTAGTAAGGGCACAATAAAAGAGTACTCAGCTATGGCAAAGTTTGCTTTGAGAATTTAAGAAAATTAATATGTAAAGTTTTTTGGGTTCAAAATACAGGAAGTTCCTATTTTAGAGGGTCTTCTGAAGCTTGGTTAAGAAAGTTATGATTTCTCTTACTGAAGAAAGTAAGAGGCAGACAGTATGCCTTGGTGAAGGGTGGAGAAAAATACTGGTTAGGTAAAGAGAGTCTCTGGTAAAGAGATTTTAGTCAGGTTCTTCTGTGGTAATCCAAACGTCATTATAAGTCAGGTTCCTGCACTGTGTGAAGGAAAAGAGATCAGATTTTCTCACCTAGAATTTCTGCTCTGTGAGATGTGACATCTGAGTTTGACTTTGGGTTTGGCTGGAAGCATGTTACCCAGCACTGGCTACCCAGAGATTTCCCCCTGCCCTGAGCAGTGCTGCCTTATACACACCCTAGAACGCAAACAGAAATAATAGGCTGGCATCAGTAAGTATATTTGTTCATTTTAGTGGTTCAGTTTTTAAAATGCTCTGTTGTGCTTTTGCAAATCCACCAGGCCAGCCCTTCAGCAGGGGCCTTTATCTTAAAAGAACGTATATGATATTGTAACTTTTATATATGAATAGGTATTTAGGTGTAAAGGTGATTTTTTCCCCCCCCAGATCAGAGTGACTAACATTCAGGCATGAACATGCTTTGTAATGTTCCCTTCTTGCTGTTGTTCTGTCTCCAGAGAGGAGGTCCTCTGATTCATTACTCCTGGACATGACTCCCATGTTAAGTGTCTGGAAATAGTACATGTCCAGGGCAAGGCAGAGGCTGTGGTGTGCACCACCACAGAAATTAAACCAGGCAGTCTGCTGGATTTCAAATTTGTTCTTTTGAAACACAATCTTGTTTTCTTTTGGATTTTTAATTTTTAGTTTTTCCTTTGAAATAAAAACATGAAAACTGAATTTCAGACAATTGTAGGCAGCATTATTCTTGGTGGCAAATCTGACAAAATGAAAGAAGGTAAATGTGATCCAGACAAATAAGAGAGAGATGTCTTCCTTGCTTATGTTGCATGCTAGTCAAGGCAAGATAGTTTTGCCCACCTAAATGAGAATGCAGTGATTCCTGGGGTTTTATTGCCATACAATAGATTCTGCATGTTTGTTAGGTTTAAGTTTGTTTTTAATTAATGCTTGTAAAGCTTTAATTAAAACAATTCACACAAGATCTTTGAAGTCTCTGATTATACTAATAGCTTCTCAAACAGACGCAGATTTGATATTTTTTAAAAATCCTTTAATATAGTTTAAGACCCTTTTTTGGAATGTAATTTGACCTATGCCAGATAAAACGGACAACTGCCTTGGCAAATACCATACCAGACTGTAGTGAGGAAGTGAATAGAAAGCTAATGATGAAGAAAGCTTGGGTAAAAGCAAAAGTTCTTTGAATGCTGATGAGCAATACTTTTTTATTTCGTAGATTTTAGAAGAAATTATTGACTCACATTGTAACAGAGGCAAATTAATCCCACACATTGATTTTAAGTAGAGTTGTAGAGGGAATCTCCAGAGGTGAAGAACTAAAGTCCTGCACACCATGTCCCCAGCTGGACATGCAGAAGCATGCATCTGATCATCTTTGTCCCAGTTTCTTTTGCTGTTGTTTAGTGAGTTTATCTGGAGGAAGATGCAGAGTGAGCAATGAGAGAAAAACACAGGAAGTGAAGTCACACTTCTGTTGGGCTGCATGGGACAGTCTGTCAGCTTTCTCGAGTTTCATGCTCAGCAAGAGATGGAAATTGTTGTTTAAAGAAATACATACTTAAATTAATTGTAACAATGTAGTTTGCTATTGACTATAGTAGATCGAATTTTTTTCAGATGGAAATGTAACTGTCCTTTGCAAAGGTGTCTTCTTAAGTTAGATATTAATTTATGTAGCACCATTTATGCAGTGCATCATATACAAGTGATTCCCTTCTTCTCACATTGGACCTCACTGGTTTTCAGAAGGAGCAACATGAGGAGTAATGTCTGCAGTTCCAAATTTACAAAGATACATAGATAGATGTCTAGTTGGTGTAAATCACTAACTTGCATTAATATTGAATGTGTTGGCCTGTGTGTTTAGTTTGCACTTTTGAAATTAATCTCCTGTTCATCCTCTCTTTGTAAGACTACAGATTACATAGTGGAGTAGGAAAAATGGATTTCTTCTAACTGAATCTAAACTGGAAAATGGTCTCCAGCTCTTGATGGCTTTCAGTACATCAGACCAGACTAAAGCTATTCCAAAATCAACCCTCCAAAACTTGTATGGTATTGATACTGGATCCTTAACACCAGCTTTCTGCTTTATCTGCTCCTATTGCACTTCAGTAAGTGCACTTGACTAAGTTAGACAAAGCCAAAACTAATAATCAGAACTTAATATTTTAACTGAGCTTTTGTAAATCACTAAAGCTACCTTCAAACACCTCAGTAGATCAGGGCCTATGACAACATACCTGTTTTCAGTGCTCTGTACCAAAACATCAAAATGCTCTCTAAATAAAAATATATTTTCTTGTTCCTAAATATATTTCAAAAAATAGGAAATGCCTTTAAAAGCAGGTTTTTGCTAAAAACAAAGCAAGACTAATTTTGTAACCAGGTACTTTTCAGACAGTTGAAAACACATTGTCTTTGTTGTCATAATTATACAATCTTGAAAAAGCTGTAGTAACTTAGGACAAAAAGTTCATTTACTGTTAATGGTGTATTAACTACTTACTTGCATGCTTTTAGTTGCAGTAAAATATTGTTAAAGTCAATAGTAAAATAGACTTCAGTTAGGCAGGAACAAAGCTTGAATTAGCACACAATTTCATTCTTGCTTGTGGTGCTATTCATAAAACATTCAGATTTTATCCTTTACACATCCTTTACACCCTATCTCTAGCTGCAAAACCACTTTAATCTGGAGGTGACAAATAGGAGAGATTAATGGCTTCGATTTGGACACATGCAGTCAATTGATTCTTTAATAAAGGCAGGACAGACATGATTGCATGGGTTTCAAGAACGAAAATATTGCCTTGGTTCATGATCTTAAAAAACATTCTTATTTAGCTTAAAGTATTTTAATATTACCATAGAGATGGGAATTTGCTATGTATGCTGCAGTGCCATATCAGCATAACTGCTTAAGTATATGTTTATTCATTAAAGAAATTTCGTGAACTACAGTAGCAAAATACACATAACTAAAGGTATAGATAAACTGAAAGTTTAAGCGGGTGTTTAAACACTGGAGTAGTTCTTACATCCTTGTTTTTACAAGGACATAATTAAGACACAGAGAGGACAAATGACTTCCCCATCATTTCCCAAGAAGTCTGGGGAGGGGAAAGAAGCTGAACCCAATTTTCTTGTTCTTAGACACTAGGTTAGAAGCAAGAGTGGCCTAAAAAGTCACCCTTAACATGCAGACAGTGTCAGCATTGCTACTTTTCAATGCAAATCCTGGTGGGATGCTAAAAAACTCAGACTATGCACCATTAGGGGCTTTTATTCTTGTTTTTAGACAGATATTTTAGATAAGATTTTTTAGGCTAGTTTTATCAACAAAAGTAACTGAAACTTTTAACACAAAAATTATGAAAAATTATGAAAGTTTTAGGCAACACTTTGATACATCTATGGATATTTTTCCTTGTCTTTGCATTGTTTTTAAAGACTATTCTACCCTTTTCTGCAGAAGATGAGAGAGATGGGCTAGGCTTCAAAGGAAAGTTGCAGAAATGATGTTGATATATTTTAATTGCTAGCCAAGGTGCTGTCCTCTCTAATGAGACTTTTTCTGAAGTCAATTGAAATAAAAGACTTAGAACACAGGAGGGTGCAAAGAGGAGATGAGAACTGATGTACAGTCGTATTAGCTGGAGAGATGTAATGTTCGTTTTCAAAGGCACAAGGGAATGCAATGGTGATGGGCCCCCCAAAACTGCCTTCTCATTTTTCTGTTACACTAGGAGCATCAGAAGACTTTTCCTTGGTGGCTGATATAAGTGTTGCAAAAAGTGTAGTCAAAGACTTTCTGAAGTTGTAAGAGACCACAACCAATCACAGAATCGCTCGGTTGGAAAAGACCTCTGAGATCATCATGTCCAACCGTTCCTGTTTACCCACTAAACCATATCCTTAAGTACCTCATCTACCTGCTTTTTAAATACATCCAGGGATGGTGACTCCACCACCTCCCTGGGCAGCCTGTTCCAGCTTCTGATGACCCTCTCAGTAAAGAACTTCTTCCTTACCTCTAACCTGAACCTTCCTTGGCACAGCTTGGTGCCATTTCCCCTTGTTCTATCCTCCATCACCTGGGAGAAGAGACCAGCACCCACCTCTCTACAACCTCCCTTTAGGTAGTTGTAGGTGGTGATGAGGTCTCCCCTCAGCCTTCTCTTCTCCAGGCTAAACAACCCCAAAAAAAGCAAAGCACCATTCAGACCTCTGTGACGGTGTGACATACTCAGCACTTTTAAAAAAACAGGCCATTTAAATATAGCTGGGAGGCTAGGGAAGGCAAGTTTTAAAAATCTTAGCCAAAAACCTTAAAATATCGAAGGGAAATAAACCTAAATGTTACAAGTGTGAAGTTAGACATGTGGTGTGATGGATTTTGGGTTGGAGTCAATTATGCAAGTTGATTGGAATTAACTAGAACTCTATCAATACTGAGAAAACAGGTGGTTGGACCCAGTTTAACCAGTTTCTCTCCTCCACAGTCTTAACTGAACACCTTTGAATTTAGTGTTTTTACTGGAAAATGGTTGTGGACTAACAAAAGCAAATTTTTCACTAGACTTGTGAGGGCCTATCCTTCCTATATGGTCTATGGATTGCAACAGAAGCAATGAGAAAAAAAGGCCAAATGCAGAAGATACAAAAGCTCTTTGTTAGCTAAATCACCCACAGTAAGAAATCAGAACTAAAATACCAGCCAACTAACCAACCACCCAAAAACCAAAAAAATCCGAAGTCCATCGGATGACAGAGTTGTTCAGTCCAAGAATCCCTTAAGTCTCTGTTTGCTTTATGAGACTCCAAGGGCAAAAAAGCTTTTGCATTTTGTGTCAAGACTGCAGTGATAGAAGATTCTTACAGTGGATTTCATTCATTCCTGTCAGTTCTTCCACTGATATTGGTGGGGTTTTTATTGTCTATGGCTTTGAGGCACTGCATTTTGAAGCGTAGTTTCCCTCCTTCCTGAAAATAGAAGAGTAATCCTGCTGCCTTTGGGAAAAGGAGTTGGCTCAGAGAAGAACTGTATTAGCACAACATATATTAAAAATAATTTATTTTAAAAAAGGAACTTGCCTGAGAAAGAACAATGAATGTTTATTTACTGTCTCATGGAGACAGAATTTCGTGACTGCTTGAAAGGTCACCATATGAGTTATATGCTACTTAAGTCTCACTTGAAGTCCCACTGTTGTGTCTCTTTTGCTTGGGTGATTATTCAGAATGAGAATTTCTTGCCTGTCCTAGATCTGAAGCAATAAAAAGACAGATAGAGCTGCCCATGTCTTGCTGATATAAGATCATGTGTGCACACTCAGGCAGTTTGTGTAGTAATAATGAAGGAAACGCAGACTAAAGCTGTGCTTGCTGCCTGCCATTCGTGTAGTAGCTGAACTTGTATTTTAATGATACTACAGTGAAAGAAAAGAAAAAAATTACTTCAGTTCCCCAATATTTCCCTCCACATACATCTCCTTCATGTCACCATCCTGGTTGTGTAAGCAACATTCATCCAGCCCTGGAGTCAGGAGCAATGTCTTCTTTTGTCTGCTGAAAACCTGTCAAGCAAACCCTTAAATTTCTGTTGATCTGTTATGAACTTGTAGTAGACTGCTGGCAAGCAAGTCTCTAGTTGTATGAAAGTTAGTGACTTCTTCAAAATAACTTTACAGTACAGGAAAATAGAAAGGAAATGGAAAGAGAATGTGATCTCTGTGCTTAATATTCAATAAGCTGCCTAACTAGTTCTGAATTTGCCTGTTTCAAATGTTGCACAAATGTATATAGTCTGCAAATCTGGTTAAGAACTCTATTTTCTACAAGAAGCTAATAAATTGGTCAACTATACTGTAAAATGTACAATAGTCTTTGTACTTTATTAAGTACTGCAATTGTGTGCTAAACTGAAAATAGAAAACAAACAGCAAGTTTAAATAGAGTTGTCTTAATATCACATACTGTAGTTTAGCATTTAAATATAAATGTATTTGGAAAAGGAGATGAAATGGGATAGCTGTAACATCTTGAGTAGAGTATATATGAATTTCATAGACCATTAATCTTTAATCTTTAAAGTTTTCTATTCAAGGCTATAAATTCATTAATTCAGCTACTGGCTCTTCTCTGCTATCTTCATTATGCAGGTCACAGAGGTTTTTGTAGTAACCTTGCATTATCAGTGTAAAGACAATGAAGGATCTGGCTATCTAGACAAATAAAATAATCAAGAGGTGCTTACCGTGAAGGATCTGGCTATATAGACAAATAAAATAATCAAGGGGTGCTTGCCACCAGCACCACGATTAATGTAATACCTAGGTCCATTGGATTAGGCCCTTGGCTTGTGGAGCATGAGAAAGGCTGGCAATTTTGTATGGAACAGGCCAGTAATTACAGAGGTGCTGTTCACTGGGAAGGCCTGTGAATTATGGGATATATGATCCTCATTTGTTGCAGTCTGCAGTCACACTGTCAAAAGACAGTCCAGAATGGATCCCATGTGTGAACATCCCTCGGGGATGCAGATATTGTTTGGATATTTTGAAAACCAAGAAAAGGTGGTTTCTGTGAAGCTGAGGTATGTCCACATTGTTCAATACAGTTGTTGAAGCACACAGCCCGGTGCTAGTGAGGACAGTCAACTTTGTGTTATGGATTACTAGATTACAAGACTAGATTACACAGGTAACAGATGTCATTAAATGCTAATGCTGGTCTGTCGTGGGGACCTGTCCTGATGATGAAGGAATGAGAAGCCATAAGTGGGAAGAAGCAGCAGATTTCTGAATCAGATTTGTCTGTGAGTTGAAGAGTGCTGACGGTTATTCCAGGGATTCCAGTCCCAGTGAAGCTTTGCAGTATTGACCCACATGAACGCTCTGGGGGGACAAATAGTAACTTGTGTAGCTTACCCTATAATGAATGAGGAAGCTTCCTGTGGAAGTTGCCTTCTTTTACCAGGCCTCTGAGTTCTTGGAAACTTGTAGGAATTTTGAGGATTTTTCTCTAAGTTGGTTTTAGTCAAATATGGCCACTGGGTTCAAAAGTAGCGGAGGGATGCACGTACAGAGAGCCACAGTAGTGATGAATATTGTGATTCCACTGGAAACTGAGCCTAAAAATACTCCTGTAGCCACAGCTCAACTGTGCTACCAATGAGGTTGCTGGCTAAGCCTGTGAAATTACATTCGAGCCTAAAACAGTGAAATAAAAGAACGAGTTAAAAGTTGTAGTCTCTTGTGAGCATTCATTCAGCATTCAGTCCTACAAAAGAAACTTCTCATTGCTTTAGAAAGGTCCCAGCTACTTTTCTTTTTGTCTGACCCTGAAAAGCCAGATCATTTCTGTGACTTGCTTTGTTATGACTGTCAGCCCACTCACTGCGAGAGCCTGCTGCTTTCCTGACAGCTTTCTGCAGGGGAAAAAAGGGAAAGAAAGATTCTGCATCAGCAATTCCATTGGTGTTGCTTTCCTTCCCTCATTCCCAGCACAAAGGTGGTTTTGTTTGTGCTCAAGAACCAACTAAAAAGTTTGGCTGTGAACTGAGCTTTCCTCTGGAGGAGAGGGAAGGGGTAGAAGATGTTGCGCACGGCTGCTGGACACAAACTTCTCCCTGCTCCCTCCTCTAGGTCACAGGCTGGAGATGGCTTTTCCTTTAGCTGATTGTTGTGTTGTTTCACACAGCTGCAGAACAGCTATTCAAGACAGTAGTTGCTGGTTTTGAATCCTTGATAGAAGTAATTTAGTAAATTGGAATATTCTATTTTAATTTGGTGATGTAATTAGATAGGAGAGAACTTGTAACAAAAGGTACTTCCCCCTTGTTGATGGGACGCAGGGAAATGGGTTAAGTATTTGTAGTTCACTCACATTGGTATTTGTTTCAGTTCAGAATCTTTGGTGCTGTCAGAAAGGTGGGAGAAAGGTAGAGCAATTAACCCTTGCAGCTAACACCTACCTAGGCTCATCAAGATGGTCATTACTTCAGCAGACTGAATAACATTAGACTCTTTGAAATAAAAATTCTCCCAATAGTTCCCACTGGTGTGTAGTCTCTGCTGATAAAATAGGTTCTGCCCCTAAAAAACTCTTATTCATATTGCTTGTTCCTTCTGTAACCAATGATTTGCAGCATCAGAGAAGTATCCACATTATTCTTCTTCCTGTCAGAGATGAGGTAGATATATGGAAAATAAGGGAGTCTCTTGTGTATATTAGTCTTATGAAAAGATAGCCACAGGCAAAGTGCTACTGAGCATATTTCACGGTTTAGTATACAGTGATAAGAGGACAGGCATGGCCCATATACCCAAGGCAGTCAGGCACCAAATTCAGATGGGAAACAGAATATGCCCAATTCTGTGCTTAAATCTCTTGGACAATGATGGAGGAAGTTCAGAGGAATGTGTGTATTTCCTTTTGCTTTCACAAAATACAGTAGTTCACATATTTTGAAGCAAAGAAAGAAAATGTAACACCTCCATAGAAAATGATAATGAAGTGAGAATACCTGGAAGTTGTCTAGTGTCCTTCTGTATGAGCTCAGTGTCCTTTCTCAGGCTCAAGGCTATGATATTTGCAGAATAATCAGCTGCATAATCCTCAGCAGCTCTGTATCTTCAAGCAAAGGTATGGGATACAGAATTTCTGGGTAATTAATTAGCTATGACAATCTTCTTCCACATTTTTTGGCTAAAAATAACTTAGAGATCTGATCTTTGTCTTTTGTGTCTGGTACTGCAAGTTAAGTGCTGGCTTGGGGTGTGAATGAAGAGAAAGCATGGTCATCCTCTTCCTTATAGCTGGCTGCGCACAGACATGAGATATGGAAGAGGCTGCGGTTGGTGAAGAATCTCTCCATTGGAAGAGCATGCCAGTTGAACTGGTTGCATCCCAGCACTGCTAATGAATTGTCTGAAGACATCACATGAAAATCTATTTGTAAAGGAGTGAGGAAGGATGGAAGTAAATAAGGGTGAATGAAGTATTTTTTAAACAATTAGTTCAAGGTTTCAGTGAAGATCTGTATTTCCCTGTGAGCTTCCCAACATCCCGTAATTCATATCAGTCTAGAATAAAATGACTTATGGGTGTAAAGAAGATACGGATTAACTTTTCTGTATCACTAAATAATGATTACCTGAGGAGATACAAAATGTAAATTAGAAATGAATGTGGTGTAGCTGGTAATACATTAGATGTGTTATCTACAACCTGAGGCCTTCAATCAAAAGAGAAGGTCAGCCGTTATCATGAGAAAGCACTGCAGCAGGTATTAATATTGTCATTTTTCTTCTTTTTTGAGTTGAATTTTCTCCTCATAAGCAATGCAACACTTTTCTGAGAAGACGTGCCATGACTACTTCTTAGACTTCCTAAATTGTATTATTTTGTGATATAATTTGTGTTTTATAAGATAGAGCAAGGAGGACTGTATTTTGCTGGATGACTGATCTTCACTAGCCTCCTGAAAATGCGTAACTTTCCCCTTTACTTTCTTTTCTAACAATCTCCTCTTTGTGCAATTCCTGGGTGAAAAACTCCGACCATGAAAACATTGACTCACTTCCAATAATTTATGTTCTTGTGTTGGAGTTAAATTTTTTTTTCTTTTGTTCCAGACACATTACAACATACCCTACATTATGCTGAGTCAGGCAGCAGTGTAAAAGAGGTACTAATTAGTGCCGTGAAGTATCCTTTGTGCTCTGCTGAATGACAGAGGACATGTTTCTTAAACTCCAGGCCTCATTTTTCACATTTATAAAATAGGGCTGGAATTATTGATGGCAATACTGTATAATGTAGTGAATCCTAGTTAGCTGGGGCAAGATTGTAGTGGACAGATGTGCTGGAGGGAGAGGATTATGGCAAGGGGGAATATCTGAAGGTTTGTGTCTCCTGGGCCTAGAACAGTTCTGCCCTGCTGAAGCCTGAGGTTAATGGCATGAACCATTCACCAATGAAGTGCATAAGCAACAGTGGAATTGCTATTTAATTGAACTCTGCTTTTCTAGCTGTTAATTATATTCCTATGGTTTTTCATGTTTAAGCTGTGTGATTACACTAACAAAATGCTTCTTTTTACCTGCTGTGATTTTGAATAATGCATGGCATTTGTATGCAATTTGGGACCATCATACGTTCTCCCTGGAGAAACGTTTCACTGTTTTTGTGTCTTTGAAAGTGAATGGAGGGCAGGTTCTGGCTCCCATGGTCTTTTATCGGAAAGTTAATTTTAAATCAACCAAGCAAATTAAAGAAGTTTTAATGCAGGTGTAGTAGTTACAATATGCTTGAAATATTTTCATTAAACAGCTTGCTAAGATACAAAGTAACCTTAGTAAACCTGCCCAGAACCCCTGTAAACAGCAGTGTCTTGTACTTTCAGTTAATTGTTTTCACAGACCTAGTCAATGACAATGTTGTGGTTATCCTACAGTAGTGTTACTGCAGCTTTCAGTTTCATTTGATTTTGTTTCCTTTTCTTAATGGGTGGGTTAACCAAATCTAAAAATAAAAATCTATTTTTTCGATTATGACAGGGATTTTCTTACATGAGTTTTGTGAGTTGCCCTGGAAACAAGAAAACATTGAAGTAAGGTCAGAAGAACGGTGTCATGCCAAACATTACTTCTAGTTTTTTGGTCCAAGCTTAATTCTAGATAAATGATATAGCTGAGGAGTTCATCTGGAAGTTGATACTGGCAGGGAACTGCTGAACAAAGATAGGTGTGGTGTGTTTGTTTTGATTAGAAGAAATACTGAGAATTGGGAATACTCTGCAGCAAAGAGTTGTTGTGTTAGAAAAACAGTTTTTAAAAGTGTTTCTCTCCTCCATCCTGGCCCATGCTCTGAAGTTGCTTCACTCTGCCGCTGTCTGTGCATTGTTGCAGTCTTGGGATTGCACTGACTCCATCTTTACACAGCCTGTATTAGCCAAGATCTTTCAGAGTGCGAGGCTGAAAGCTTCTTTCTGGCTGTCTTCACAGAGAGTTAAAGAATAAATTATCATTTTTCCAAGTGATGAAAATGCTGGTCCTCTGAACATGAAGCAGACCAGTTTAATGTTAAAACAAAGGTCATTCCTAAAGGTTAACTGCCTTATAAATACCCAGATTGTTCCCTCCACTTACTGCAAGTTTGCAATCTTCTTAATATATGCACAGTCAGGGAAAAGCTGTAAATATAATGCTAAAAGCAGACGCTTGGAACTATTGCTCTTGCTTTTCTTCAGCTTATGCAACTGTTTGCAGTAGCTTATTGCCAACAGCACCGTTGTGTCCTAGTGCTTTGGGCTTAATCTTATAAGTCTTCTGAATATGCTGTTCCCATTCCAACACTATTGAACAGATCTGTGTGAGGAGGGTTTACAAGACTGAGTCGTTAACTGAAAGCCACAAATACACCACCACCTGCTTAAGCCATCAGTCTAGAACAGAGCCAGCTCGTGAAATTACGACAGCTGAAGTCCTGGCTAAAAAACCCTGGTAACCAAACGTTTTGTCCGTAAGAAACCTGTCAAATCTTAGCTAGATAGATCATTCCACCTGCTTCTCCACTTGCAAATCATTCAAGTTCCCTCTTCCAGATGTTTTCCAGTGAGTCTTGCTGATCTTTCAACTGCAGCTTTATGTCCATTGATAGCTGTTCTTTTCTCATCCACCTACTCAAAACACACCCTAAAAAACGCAGTGGTTATCTGCATCCGTAGCCTTCTCTCTGCAGGCAAACCCAGAGGATTTCTTACTGTAAATAGCATTCTTGCTCCACAGGTGTGTGTAAATCCACTCAAGGTGATGAGGTGATCCAGGAAATTCCTGCCCTCATAAATTCCTGGGACTGTGTGCTTGAGGCATAGTGTCGCCTCTGATACCTGTCTACCACTGATTATTTCCAAGAACTCCTTATAAAATTATAATGCATTAACAAGGTGTAGGAGGGAAGGACATATTTTATGTAAATTTAGTCAGGAAGTCTGAAACTAATTGCTTAAAGGGAGTGGGGAAAGCTGATAGAGTGTGATAGACATACAGAATTTTTTTTCCTGCTTCAGAATAGATAATAGTGTTGATTAAATGGGCTTAGTATAGCACTGCATATATTAACTGAGCATAAAATTGCTCAGTGGATGAGCCTGCTTTGTGACTGAACTTAACAGGCCATGCTCTGGATTGTATTATAGATGTGAATTTAGGAAGTTTTAGAGCTATAATTCTGCAGATAAAACCATCGTTTTTTGTGAACTTGGTATTGAATTATTGTCCTAGCCTAGTGTCACTATTTTAATTTGTAGTAAAAATAGAATCAAATGAAAAAAACAAAAGATCTGAAGCCATACCTATGGAATGGACCGTTTATTCTGAAGTCTGAACTCAGGAGAAATCCTGCTTCTAGGTGGAGCTAGGGAAATCCTACTTCACATATGCTACTCAGCATAGGTACCCTCGACAGATGTCAAAGGCTTGTCTGTCAGTCAGCCTGCTAGTTTATATATGCCAAGTCCTGTTTGGTCTTTCTTTTTGTGCTTGTCATTCTGACTTGTCAGTTGGAATAGTATCTGATCTTTCTTTGGTGCTGCCCTGGACATGGTCTTCCATCCTGCAGGCATGGATTGTGCGTATTCTTCCTAGTGCATCACCTTGCATTTAACCGTGTTAGAATATGTACAGAAAATCAGTGATGTCATTTCCATGCTAGCTGGAGGCTGGAGTTATAAGTTAGAGTTATCCTCTTGGTCCAGAACTGAGATTTGCATAGATGTTTACATGTATTTGATACCTGAATAAGACACATTATGGTGCCTACTGTAGTAAGTCAAATCAGTCGTTCTCAAGTATGAGTGCATGCCATGGATCTGTGTGTATGTCATTTCAGTGTAAGGGCTGAATAACTGCTGTTGACTTGTGTTCCCTTCCCTTCACAACATCTTGACCTAGTTTTAATGAAGATCTTTATAATCCAAGTCTGGATAGAGTCTCCTCCATGCTGTGTCCTGACCATTGTCATGATCATTTCGCAGGGGTGACTTGTGAATATGTGACAAAAATGGAAAAGATCAAAGGAAAAGGCAGAGCAAGAAGCAATAAGAAAATGTGATGGAGTGAACTCACAAGTTAAAAGCTGAACTTAAACCAATATATTAAAATATAACTAACATGAATTAACTCAAAATCTTTTCTTTACAGAAGCAAAACTACACTTAAATGGACAAGCACTAGTGGAAAAACAAACAAACCAACCCTCGTAGAAATGATCCAATGTGTCTGATTGTAAGCACAAAGCTGAGAACATGAAACAATTATGGGTCTTTGGAAAACTGAAAGCTGAGATTTCAGTGGGTCTCCTTTAATAGGAAAAAAAGATAGAAATGACCTTTTGATGAACAGCACACAAGGTTATGTAGCAGTCACAGCATATTCTGTGTTACTTATTTGGGATAGAGCACCAGATGCATCACTGTTACATAAGCCTGCTGACCTGCATATAGAGCTTTGTAGTAAGAGGAATTTGTGAAAAATAAATCCTTTTCAACTTAGCCAACATGAAGATATGAAATTGTCGTTTTGCATTTTCTTGCAATCTACTTGCTTTCTTCGGAGTTGTATGGCTGTACAGGTATGTTTAAAGGGGAAAACTCAACAAAACATATTATTCCTTAAAGGGCTTGCTTTTGAATATAAAATTAGGAAGTCATGAATACTTGGGATAGAGAGGAAGGGTGAGGAGGCGATGAATGTGATGAAAGCTCAGTCTGATGAGTAATGGTACAATCTGTATGTTTAGGGAACAGAACCACAAAATGTGTTGTACACCAGGCATGACAGCCCATTATTTAAGTGGTGCAGCATGAAAGAAGATAATGCCATTTTGCAGAGGATTTTGATAATTTGTTTAATTTTATTTTATTCTAATTCAAAATAAAAAGGAGTATTTTTTCAATTTTTAATTAGAATAGAATATTTTCATTTGGAAGGGACCTACAATAATAATCTAGTCCAAAGTTAATGACACCTGGTGCTGGAGGCATCAGAAGCTCTGGGGTCACCAGCTCAAAGCAGTCTGTCTGGATCCTCTGGCTTCCTGGGATGCCAAGGAGTTGCACATTTCCAGAGCTTCCAGACCCTTGCTTCTTGTCTTTCTGCCTGGTGGGCTAACAGAGAGCTGGCAGCCTTGGAGTTTATGAGCGAGGATACTCCACACTGAGTTTCTTGGCATCCTGCCTAATGAGATCTGTAGTGGAGCCAGCAGCTTAGGAGCTCTGCAATCTCCGAGACAATCCTGGAGCACTAACTTCATTCAAACTCCCACTTGCTGTCAACCTGCCAGGAGTACTGTTGAAGAACAGGGAAGGGGACCTGGCAGGAAATCAGGCATGATTCCTGCAGCCTCATCAAAATCAAATATTCCACACAAAATGTTTCTGACCACTTTTAGTAATCCCATGCAGAAACCCTAACATGTCAGCACCTGATTCTGGAGGTCCTGCATGCCTTTGCTTTAGATATGAATTGTGCAAAGCTCAATGAGGCAGAAGAGAGGACAAAAATATGTATTTGCACCATCCTAATGTCTTTGTAGTTTGGATGCAGGTCAGCTGCAGCTCTTCACATAGCACCAGACTGCCTGTAGTCAGATGGCCTACAAATTGCAGTTGTCCTAATGGTATTGGAGGACGTGATTATTCTAGGAAGGCTCTTGGCTGGCATGGAGGCTAATGTGATGGTACTGGAAAGGCAAATGAAATACATGTTGACATACTGTGCTTTTTCTCATGCTTGCTTTATGATTGACCCTGAGGCCTGTGTCTGAGTAGAGATATTGGTCCAAACAGTATGGACAGGAGAATTTTCTGGGCACACAGGTCTCCTGAGCATGTACTTAAAATTCAATACAGATATTTCCAATGTAAGTTATAGCAGCCTAAAGGTTACTGTAATTTGTACTTAGAAACTGCAGCTACAGAGTGATGTCTCAGCAGCTGGTGGTCCCTGGAAGGTGAGCTTGCTCTCCCTATTTGTATCCATAGAGCAGGAGGATGATAATGCAAGTGGTCCTGTAGCTTACTGTCCTGACTATGGCCCCTATAGGGTGAATTAGGACTAATGATGCAATGCAAAACTGCCCAAATGACAGAGAAAATCTGGGCCACTGCATTCATCTTGTCTGATTTCCAAATTTTTCAGTGCTCAAGGGAACAGGATTATAACTAAGTTTGACTTCTTGCTATGTAGGTCATATGCTGTATGCTGAATCCTCTACCACAGTGGTAAAGCTGGACTGGGGAAATTTGCTTTGCCTTTGTATATTGATAGGAATATTGATAGGAACAGAAAATGTTTTTCTTTTATCAGTAATTTAGAAGCAATTATATTTGGGATAAATCCATTTAGACTTCAAGGGCAGGCAGTGATAGAACAAGGGGGAATGGTTTTAAACTGGAAGAGGGTAGATTTAGACTAGATATTAGGAAGAAATTCTTTACTCTGGGAGTAGTGAGACACTGGCATAGGTTGCCCAGGGAAGTTGTGGATGCCCCCTCCATGGAAACGTTCAAGGCCAGGTTGGACAGGGCTTTGGGCAATCTGGTCTGGTGGGAGGTGTCCCTGCCCATGGCAGGGAGGTTGGACTGGATGATCTTTGAGATCCCTTCCAACCCAACCCATTCTATGATTCCATGATGCATTAAAATATGTTATAGTAACAATGTGTTTCAGTTATTAAACTCCGCAGTCCTTTGATTGCTGCCTCTGAGCAGAATTCACAGTTTGTCTGGAGGCTTTCTGGGTGGCAAGATGAGTGTCTGGCTCTACCATGGAATGTTCAAGGGTACCACCCTTCAGTGCTCCAGAGACCATGGCGGCATCCCATGTCTCTGTCGGACAGCTGTGGTGGCTGACACAAATCTGCCTTAAGTTGATCTGGGAATGGGGTGAGGTAGTAATCACAGAAAACCTACAATTTACTTACAGACTTGTCATTGTACTGTTTTGACTGCTACTTAAAAAAATCCAACCTACTCTAGCAGTTATTCTGGCTTGAAACAGGCCTCTGTGAAGATCAGGCAAGGAAAACAAAGCAAAACAGAAAAGCTGAAATATTTGTGTGCTCCTGCTTCCTAAGCTTTTGCTATGGGGTGCAGAGCATCTAGAAATCCTATTCCTCAGATGCTACTTATTCTGTTCCAAATGTGTGTACATCAGTTTTCCGTGCATGGTTGGATGGGTAGTGAGACGCAAAAATGCTTTGCTGAAATGTGAATTCACTTGCCCATTTTTCTTATGCTAACAGCAGTAAGGCAAACTGCTGATCAGTTCCTTGTATGACTGTGCATTTAAGGGGAAGATATTTCTTTGTTACTGCTGCAGCTCTGTTGCAGCAATTAAAAAATATGTGTCTAAGGAAGAGGCAACATTACACTCTAAATATGCAGTATTGCTGCTGATTTTCCCAGTCTCCTGTGAGTCATAAAATCTTGTCTCATACTGAGTGAGCCATTCTTCATGACTTCGGCTTTAAAAAAAAAAAAGCCTGTGACTCCCTCTAAGTCAAATAATTCAAAGGAATGGTTCTCTGTAGGACATTTGTGGTGCTTTTCAGATCATTAACATTCCTGAAGGACAATGGCCAGGTCTACATTTGCAGGCACCACTGCTGTCCCCAGGACAAACCCTTTCCCAGCCCAAAGGTTGCTGTAGCTCAGATGAATCCAACCTTTGGTCTTCTGGGCAGCCTTTACCCATTCAAATGTGAATAGGACTGGCTGGGAGGATCATCTGGTAAAGAAATAGCAGGCTTCAGAGACTGGAGGGCTCAAATGACCTCTACTTCCAAGGACCTTATGTTGTCCTGCTCACAATTTCTGCTCTTCTATTCTAGCAGGTCTTTCAGATTTCATAGAATCATCGAACCATAGAATGGTTTGGGTTGGAAAGGACCTTAAAGATCATCCAGTCCACCCCCCCTGCCATGGCCAGGGACACGTCTCACCAGACCAGGTTGCCCAAAGCTTTGTCCAACCATTTCCATGGTTATACTTACCTCCTTGACATCCCCCACAGACCAGGGTGCTACTCTGAGGTGTGGGCTTTCCCCTCATAGTCTGTTGATACAGCTTGCAATGCCTTGCTGCAAGGAGGTTGAATCAAACTCAGCAAACGAAGCATGTTTTTACAAGATTCATGGCAGTTACCTATTGCAAATGTATCTGTTTCAGTGGTTTTCTACACCTGGTCTGTGAAATTGGTATTACACATCACCAACATAACCTTATCATTAAGATTTTTATATTAATTATACTTCTCTGAGAAACTGTAAGGGCAAGGAGTTGCCCATCAGCCCAAAAGATTGGGAAATAACCAAGGTGAATATAATTCAACTGCATAAATTTTTGGAGCTGCAGGACTGTTGTGAGTCAACCTGACTGTTGCATATTTGGCACTGGAAGAAACATCATATATCCCACTTGCAACTGGATGTATTATGGTGCTAAAGCACACAGTGAAGTACATTAGATGTGAATTATTTCTTGTGGTTGTTGCTACTGTCTCTTACTGTTGGTAATTTTTTTATAATGCTCACTTCTTTAACTAGCTTCAGTGAAATATGCACATGATAGAGATCGTCTCCATTTTTGGCTTGACAAGATAATCATTCTGGAATTTGTTTTTTTTCATCGTATTGAGTTGCATTATTGTTTTGAGATGCTTCTCAGAAACAATATGTCTACTATGTAGAAGGTAGCATGCTGCTGTCGTGTTTGGACTTCTCATGCTGTTGTTATCTTTATACTGTGAGTTTAACCCATTTGTATTAGATTTTAAATCCATTGTAACTGTCTTAGTGGGAGAGATGTAAAAAGCACTAGGTTCATGTCCTCAATTTACCTTAGCACACAAAGGAGCCTATATTTAATAAGTGCCACTAGGTTTTCAAGGCTAGTAAAAGCTCTGGGGTATATAAATGAGATGGTCCCTGGTAAATGGAATTGGTAAATGGGGTCCTGTGGAAGATGCTTTGAATACAAGGGTGTTTTAATTGTTTCTTGTTTTAAATTGGAATAGGGCCACTCTTTAATTAGGACTAGCACTGAGTGAACTCTATTATAAAAGAAAAAAATCCAGCTGGTTTTTCCTTTTTTTATGTGTTCTCAACAATCTGTGCTCAGACTTTGAGGTTTCCTAGTTTGTAATTTTAAATTGTTGGACTGCTTCATATCAGCGTGTTTCACCCTAAGCTTCTTGGCAAGCTGGCTTGCTTTGGCTGCATTTTCAAGTTTTTGGGTTAGCAACTGATCTCATAAGTGTGTATGTTACTGCTGCCTGCCTGCAAAGTTGTGAGATATTTGATGAGCAGGAGGTTTAGGCATCAGGCTTGTTCTGTAAGCATTTGCATCTCAAAGCTGCAAAGGATTGCAAGGACATTATTTTAGAAGACATTTTTTGAAAGAAAAGATATTATTTCTCTATATATTGATAGGCCATTAGCAAGAGAAATTAACTTCCCGAATGGTGCTCAGCACAGCAGTGAATTCAGTAGTCCATGTGCATTCATAAGATTCACATTTACAACTGCTGTTCACTGTGGTTACCCAACCCTAATTGAGAATCTTAAATTGTTCTTTTCCAAACAGTATGAAAATGAGTGTGTGTGACATTTTTCTGAAGAGTTCCATAACATGAAATAGCAGCACTACTTGTATGTTGACCATATTCAGCTGTTAATGAAATGAATGTAGTTTGCATAGAGCATGGTTAAGACAAACCTCATTCATCAGAGTATGAATTCATTTTACCAAAGTTACACCATTAGTTTCATAAGAAAAAAAAAGGCATAAAGCCAGAGCTATGATGTTGAATAAAATCTATAAATGTCACACTGTATAGTATTTAGTACCTTTATTAAGCACAAAACCACAGAATAACATAATTTCATTTTCTAACAGAAGAGAATATAGTTTATTTGTGGCTTTCAGCATCTGTGGTTTGTTAGTTCGTTGAGGATTCTTCCCTGGGATGCAATTGGTGTAGTTTTTCCTTTCCTCTGAGATAAAGGCAGGTTCCCTTGGTTGTAATTGGGATCAATATATCTCCATTCAGTTTAATAAGATTCACACCTCTTGAGCTCCAATGTGAATCCATCAAGTAGAAATAACTTTTATAAGAAGCGATTTATGAATGAGAAGACTGCACTGAATACAATTTGATTTTCTTTTTTTCCAAACAACAAAAATCAAATGTTTTTGCTAAGATCAACATGCTCTTGGTTATATAGTATTTCTTAACCAAATGGCTGAGGAATCTCATGTGCATTATGGCAAAATGTAGCTTTGCAGCATTTTCTTTCTTACAGTCACTTTATTTTTACCAGTATTTTTATTTGCAAGTAATCAAAATTTTTCTAAATAAATATATTTATATTTTAAAAGAAAGTACTATAAGCTGTACCTTAAATGATTTGTGGTAGATCATTTTCTGTTAAGGTGTGTGTGCCACAGACACATTTGATTTTCTGTAATTAATAGTATAAAATGACTGGATGCTCATGATTATATTAGTCAGACCAAGTAAAATATCTGTAATTTCATTATCAAATATTGAAGAACAGCACAAGTCTCCATACCTGACATTTTCTCTCATTTGTGCTACTGTAGCTCCAGGATGGTGGTAGAAGCTAGTAGTGTTTAAGTGATGCTAAAGAAAGGATAATAAATCACACTTGGCAAGAGCAGACACACAGCAGAGTAATTCTTCTTTATTTTGCAGCAGAAACTCTTTTCAGGTGTTGCATAGTATCTTCTTCAAATATTTGTTCACAATTGCAAAAATATCTATGTCCTCATTGGATATAAAGAAATATTATTCATTCCTTGAATTTTGCACTTTATTCCTTTTAAATACCTCTAATGATACAAAGCAATGGGGTATCCACCCTGCACATCAGAGCTGAGGCACAGAGCACTCGCTGTGTGCTGGTGACCTGAGATCTTTGATGCTGTGTGTTATATATTGAGGAAATGTTCCCAGTATGCATTGGCTGAGATGAGTCAGAAGCCAGAGTGAAGCACTGGGCACTGCGTGATGGACCACCACCTAAACCCACCTCAGATACTTGGAAAGATAGCAGATGTTCTTTTCATATGCTTTTATAGTGGTATCACTGTATTCCATGCCCTCTTTCAGACAATCAGAATAAAATACTGTCCTTCTTTTTCATCTTTATCTTCTCAATGGGAGGAACTATGTAACTTAAAATCTTGTGTGTCCATCTATTAATTAAAAAAGAGAACAGGGACTCTTTGAAGTTGCCATAGAGATTTTAGGTACGTGTGTACAGTCCTGCAGCTGCTTATTTTTTTTCCTTCCAGCCCTGCTGTTCTTTGTCTTTAAAGTCTCTATATTGGCTTTTTTTTTTTTTTCTTTTTTTAACCTAACTCAAAATTTTTTTTT